>NW_027305594.1:0-191000 GCF_039555335.1 Amphiura filiformis
TTATGATAATATGTCCTCTCATAGAACTGCGTGTTAAATGGTCAAAATAACCAGGGGGGTTTCTTTCAGTTTACGTTGTTATTTCAACCTAAAATGGACAGCAACCCTTCCCATCAGTGATTACTAATATATTTTTTCAACATTTTGAATAAAGAATAACAAAATCAAAATTTGACAGAAATCGTATATTAAGGGATCTAAAATGAGCGTTTATTGCGTTTCGACAGTATTTTTTGTGGGACATGAGAGCACCACAGACCTATCGAATTGCATTCTGAATACGAAGCATGTCTTTCTGATATCAAATATTTTTCATTTTTTGAAAATCACAATATAATACAAATTTTATGACAAATTATAAAAATTTGATATTTTTCAATTTTTTGATATATAACAGTCCTCGAAGTAAATTATATAAATCTAATGATATATTCTTAAAGTGTATGTAGCAGGGAGGAAAAGCCGACGGTCAATTGAAAATGTTGACCTTTCATATTGAAGATATGGATTTTTTTCCCAAAAAGACCTAATTTGTTTTGGTGTTTTGGGAAAAAAATCCATATCTTCAATACGAAAGGTCAAATTTTTCAATAAATCGTCTGCTTTTCATCCCACCAACATACACTTTAAGTATAAATCATCAGATTTGTAAAGTTTACTTCAAGTACTGTTTTAAAAATATCAATTTTTAATGATTTGCCATAAAATGTGTATTAAATTGCGAATTATTTGATATCAGAATGACATTCTTCGTATTCAGTCTATTCGATATGTCTGATGTGCTCTAATGTCCCACAATAAATACTGTCCAAACGTTCATACCACAGCCCTTAAGGGCTATTTTAAAGTGTTGCGATTTTTTTTAAAGTGTTGCTATTTGGTAGTTCACAGCATCTTGCGAATGGTAGTCAGCTTTGGCAAAAATCGCATTGCTCATTTCATAGCGAGCGTATAGAAGAAATCAAATATCACAGATAACTTTTGTAGGTCCTGTGGTTCTTGAGTTATGTTGTAAAGAGGGCCAAAACAACAAAATTGCTTAACGTTGCTTACAGTAACCCCCCCATTCGCCATAGTGTAAGTCAGCCTTTAAATTAATAAGCACATTATTTCCCAAATAGAACCAGGCTAATAATTTAGACCAACATTTTAGTTATGAGGTCAAACAGTTTCCATAATTCCAGGGTTAAGACCATCTGTAAATAAATGCAAGGTTCTAACATTTTATAACAGTTGTGTTGTATACCGTTTGTTTCATGTTCCGGGGTTTAATATTTCTACTAAAGATGTTGTTGAACTGAAACGATATAAAATAAATCAATTAGCAATATAAATGTAGATCCAAGACACGATTTTCTATTGTTTATTGTAGGTTTGGATTCTAAAGCCTCGCCAGCTAAGTTGTGGTATTTATTTAAACTTAATTTACATCATAAGTTTTAATGCACGCGTTAAGTTGACGCCATATTGCCGATCTTTTTATATGAAGTAAGTATTAGTTTTTTCACAAATCTGACTTTCTGTCATATTTGTAATGCTTACACAGGTTCCAACTTACACTTACAAAGTTGTTGTTTGTAACACAACAGGGGCATTTTGACTCCATTTGAAATATACAATTTAGATCTCCCCAGTTAATCGACCAAGTTAGGAAATAGATTTTCTTCGATTTCCTCTCATTATTTCGCCTTAAATTGCCTAGAAAGCTTCCCTGACTGTTGTTACTAATATTTTTCATAATTTTTGACAAAGAATAAAAAAAAATCAAAATTTGACCGATATCGTATATGGTTTTAACATAAGACGTACTTGGTGATTTATTATAGAACCTAGCCTTAAAAATTCTAATATAATATCAAGTGCATCTTTACTAATACATTAACATATTTCTCTAAATAGCCTCAATTATCTCCATCTTTTCAAGTTCTTAAGCGAAAATACAAATCTACATACAAAGTGCAATAAGGTATAAAAGATGCCACAATCATTTTGGAATCATGTTGAATTTTTCAGCTGTTGAACCCTGAAATAAATGCTGTGATCAATAGTCACTATGTGTTAAAACAGGAAGTGAATATCATATTATTTATGTGCCTTTTTATTTCGATATTCACTTTCTAATTTTTGTCCACGAGTCACCTGCATTCTGAACGAGAGCACAATCTGCGCAACAAACACTGTAGATCCAAAACCGACTTAAACTTAATTCTTGAATTTTGCCTTCTTTCACATCATTATGTATATTCAAATAAAATCTCTCACATACCCAAAAATACACCTTAAAGTTCTCTATGCCTTGGCCAACTTACTGATATTTCATCATGAACTTCACTTCAATTTGTACGTATTTCAGGGCATTAAATAACGAAAGAGTATTCTTTCATTCAAAACACAGTGCCTCGTGGTGCTCTGTTAGAGTTTAAGTTTGGACGTGAAAGGCAAGAAGGCAAAAATCGAGTTTGAATTATTTAGGTTAAAGGCAGTATTGGATATGTAGTCTTTATTGCAATTGATAGTGTGTGTCGCAGGAAAATAAAACGGTGGAACTGATTCACTTCATTTTTCAGATTAGGTGACTAGTCTGTTGCGCATAGCATTTATCAACAGTTTGAAATAAAATGGCTTATTTGCCTTATTGCACTTTTTTACTCACCCTATACCATATAAACTCAACCCTGAAAGTATCGAAACGACTGTAGATGGTCAGATATATCGGGAAATGAAATATATAGCAAAACCTTATGTAATGTATATAAAGCGCAGCCTTCTCCACCGCATTGTGATACCTTTTTTGTTGCTCTACGATATCATTTGGTCGAGTTATGGGCGATTGAGTGACTTCAAATCGGATTTTGAAAGTTGCACTTAGCTCCTTCAGAGCATGGTGGGCACACCAAGTATTGAGATGTCAGCAGAAAGAGTTCATGAGATAAGTCAGAGCTAAGTAAAGGGTTAGTTTAGTTTCTCTTCTATATCCCCTTTCCTGCCTGTATTATATTATACAGAACATTACACTGTTTCTTAGATCATTAGATACCACCTTAAATACTACAAATAGACTGGCACCACCTTGTCACATGTCAACGACCTGTTGCCGCCAGATCATCAGACGGCCTGAAGATGCACCTAGGATAAGGTGCGATACTGTAGTCATTCAAATAGAAGGGATTCCAGTTGATCAGTTTTATATTCCAATTTAATATTTATTAAACCTGGGTGAATGACAACCTTCACATACGTAACCTCTTTCAATTCTTTTTAAACTTATTATTTCCTAGTTATACAAATGAATGTTCCCCATTTACACAACAGAATATATTATCTATTATACCCTTACACCACAATAATCTTTATGCATTACCAAGCGTAAATATTGTACATGAACCTTTTATCTTTAAATCACCTCATGCATCTCTTCTTTTTTTTCAAATCCTTAAGCGAAAATACAAATGAAAATACAACAATGACCCAAGTCAAATTTGCCTTCGTCATTTGAAACGAAACCAAATGATTACTTTTAAAGCAACCAACTAGTATATCATAACTGATTCCTACTGATTCCTACCCGCGAGATGATGTATTTAGTTATAAAGTAAGCTGGTCTTGCTCTCGCTGTCAGGCTTTATCCTCTCCTCGCTCGGGTTTTGCCATCACTGTCGCTGTAGTGCCTTTTAGGGTTCACCCCACAGAGCGTCTTTCACAAAGACTAGTTGAGTTTCATGCATGATATCATGATATAAAGTTAACTCGCAGAACGAATTCTGACATTACAGAAACTGACATTACTGAAGAAAAAAAACGTTGCTTTATATTTGACCGAGAAAATTTCATAGTAAAAAGGTGTATCTCTGAATTGTATTGATTTCAACATGTATCGATCGACTTTTAGCGCGACTACGCATAACAATAGAAGCTGGTCCACAGCGTCCACAGCAGGTAAGTAATTCTTTTTTCCCAGCAACGAATCACGTGGATGTGTAATAATACCATCAAGTGCCACTTTACAAAGTATACTGAACTATACTCCGTTGTTTTTCGAACGCAAGAAAAGGAGTCGTATCTGATTGGCTAGAAACCGATAGCTATCGCTCAGTGATGTATATAAAGTCTATATAAAATATATATATATATTAATGAAATGTTTTACTTTATAAGCTCTAGAGGCATGAGAATGCATTCGGGCTTTACTATAAATGAAATTGAAAACCTTGTGGTTTACTTAAGCTCTAGAGGCATGAGAATGCATTAGGGCTTTAGCGTTCTACCGATCTTTCTAGCCCTGCGGGGCCTATATAAAATTAACTCACTTGGAGTGTTTAATCGTCATATGGGAGTCGCCGGCCTCGGGCCTTCGGTCCTGCGGCCTTGCTGTTTTTAGTGCCAATAATTACCCTTTAGTCTGCTTACGCAGAAGTTTTCGTTTAAAGAAAGTTAAATGCTTATTGGGTTGAGTAGAGGTTTGTTTTGGAAATATGGAAGAATTTTATAAGTTTTGAAAGATTTTGAAACAATGCCTTTTGGAGCATGTAAAATTAGATGGTTCATTGAAATAAAGATATTTTTTATATTCATGTCTGAAGTAATACTACTAAGTTTCGAGAGATATAAGTGGTATTAGTTTTCTTCAACATGACGATATTACATTAAATTATACTACTATTCTAATTCAGAAGAAAGAAGTGGTATATTTAGGAAACACGTATACTTTCCTTAAACATGTTGAAGGAAGTAGTGTTTCTAGTACATATAGGCCTACTCCCGAGTAATACCAGCAAACATTATTACCATGATTGCACACAAACAAACACATTCCCTTTGTTCCAACGATGCGTCTACGCTGCATTTATCAAACCGCAAAAAAACTGTGTCCACGTCAAACACCAACTCTGTCGGTTTTCAACTACGTCTGCGCCGACTGCGCCCACAAAAAAACCAAGACCTATACTTAGTCTCCAGAATACCACACTCAGAACATTACCATACACAAATCATTAAAACACAATACCCCACTCAAGCACAAAACACCCAATTCCAATACATACAAACATGTTACAACTTATACAACTATACCCCCCCGAGAGAATATTTCTTCAGGGCCCGTAATTCTTATAATTTAGTAAAAAAAGGTGTATCCCTGAATTGTACTGATTTCAACATGTATCGATCAACTTTTAGCGCGACTACGCATAACAATAGAAGCTGGTCCACAGCGTCCACAGCAGGTAAGTAACACAACATATCACGTGGATTTGCAATAATACCATCAAGTGCCACTTTACAAAGTATACTGAACTATACTCCGTTGTTTTTCGAACGAAAAGGAGTCGTATCTGATTGGCTAGAAACCGATAGCTATCGCTCAGTGATGTATATAAAGTCTGAACAAAAAGTAACCCAGCTGTTATAAATACGCCTATAGCTTCAGAAATAATAATATTTTTCACAATATTTCAACATAAAGAGAAGGATGATTTATTTACGCGCATTTTGATACCATTATTTGTCCAATTTTGTTCAATATTAACAAAACAGCGGTGCTTTGAAAAAAAATTACCCAAATTTAAACTTTGCAGCTATTTGTATTGATTTGCAACTTCGAAATTCGGGCATTTTTATTTAAAAGCACTACTGCTGTGTCGATAATATTGAACGACATTTGACAAACGGGGTATCAAAATGCGCGTAAATAAATAATCCTTCATTCTAAATTAGTATAAACTCAGCTGTAGAGATGTATTAAATTCCATTTAACAGAAGCAATATTCTATTGTTGAATCAGTCACGCAGACAATAAAGAAGTTTGTATAACATGTATATTGTTTCACTATGCTCCATTGTAGTATATAATTGTTAACCTTGTGGTTTAAATATATTCTATAGCTATAAGAAGCCAGTGCTGTCAGCAGATGTATCTGAATGGGCTACCCGGGTTGTGTATGCTACTATCATATCATTCATATGGTGGTGTCATATCCTTTTGATATTAATGCTTAGATCTGTGAATGCCTTTTTCTCAAAACTCTGAATATATCCAATTATTTTTTGCGTTCTGTAAAAACCAATTGTAAGGCTTGCACTTGAATATATGTGTTGAAAGAATATGACAACCTTCACTTTGTGTATTAAATTCCCACCTGTATCTTGAAAACAAAAACTAACAAAGAAATCGGATTTTCTTAGTAACATTAAAGAGGGTAATGAGCATGCGCAGATCGTGATTTCAACAGTGAAGCATCAGTATATGCGTAGTGGAAAAGAAACGTTATGTATCTATCGTACAGGTGGTGTTCGTATAGGTACAGGCGGTGTGTTATACTTTGCCTGGAGTGCTCGGCCTTTATCTCGAAACTATTAAATCACGACGGAACAAAATCGCCATGCCGTGCTGTTGAACAACTAGTGGATTCGCCCTACTGTCATATCAATTTCTGACACGAAGATATAGGGATGATATTGCATTGTGGTCAGTGGCGTATTGAGTGAGTTGTTTCAAAATGCTAATACGTTGTCTAATTAAATATATCGGCGTTACTTTTTCTGTGTTGTTCTCAGAATTGAATAAAATACTATTTGATATATTTTTGTACAATATTATAAGATTATAGTTCATAACGTAGTAATTATAGGTGACTATATCAATAAAAAATGATGTAATTCAGTTGACTTTCGATGAAATATATTTTCGTTTGTTGTCGAGTCTTTTAATACAGGCCATCAGTCTGAAATAAAAAAAGAAATAAAGATATATTTTAAATAACATTTCAATGTAAATATTAAGTGCATGACGGTAGCGCGACTATATCCAAGATGAACCAGATTCAGCTGCTTCCGCCTCATTCTAGCATTAAATATTATTCATTAAAATGTATCGATGCTTCAGTATACAATGTGCACAGCGTCATCACCACGTAAATAATTATTTTTGTACAGGTGGAAACTAACCAATAGAAATACGCCCTGCAGCAAAGCATGTGGCTCTGCAATTTCACCGCCAGGCCGTAGTTAGCTCCAGTTACAAAATAAGCTGTATTTATACAACGTCGCTGAGCGACGAGCGATTGGTATTTGGCCAATAAAGTAGCTCGCTTTTCACAACGCAACAAAAGGAGTTCTTTCTCATTGGTCGACCAATCGCTATCAGTCAGCACTGATAGCCAGAATGTACAGTGGCGTGCACAAGGGGGGAGGGCACGTGCCCCCTCCCTCCCCCACTTTTTTTGGTCATTCGGGGAAATTCGGGGGAAAACGCTAAAACGGCACCTTACACACCTAAATCAGACTCCATTCGGGGGAACTGAACAACCCGCCTCCCATCCCCCTCCCCATTTTCAATGTGCTGCGCACGCCACTGAGAATGGAGTCGTGCGGAGTCGTGCACGGCGTGGTAGTTATTTGACACTGACTCTTAAAAAGACGTGACTTTCACTGCACAGTCAATTAACTCTACCCGTGGAGTCAACCTGCAAACATGTTAGGGTTAAAGGTTGAGTTAGGGTTAACTATTATGCGGCCCATTATGATTGTAATAAATACGCTACAAATTGGGCACTGATTCAATCATGTTGGTCCAATATAGCTTATACTTTTCAGCAGGGTTTTTTCTAACCGTGACCCTTTGTCCGGAGGGCACTCGAATAATTATGAAAGTGAAGTACCTGTGCCCAGTGAAGTACGAGACTAGGGGTCTATTGGTGTGGATCTTTGTCGAAAAAGGGGTCATTCAGCCTTCAAGACTTTAGCAACCGTGGGGGACGAATATCTTGCTGAGGTAAGAAAGGATCATGAAACGTGCAAATATAACATATTGAAACTTAAATGGTCAAATATGAACAGAGGAAGAGGCTTACGCATCATACACTGGAACATGGAAACATTCAAACATTACAACTAGCGCACGAGATCAAATTAATGATGCTTAATCGTTATTCTTAATATATCAATATACAGGGAAAGAAGAATTACGCATCGCACACTAGCACATTTAAACATGAATTTACAAATGGAAACATAACATGCATAGGCAGATATACCAGAGAAAAAACTCCGGACATACCTGCCTGTGCGGGGACTTGAACCCCAGACCTTTCGCTTGTCGGGCGAGCGCTCTAACCACTGAGCTACACAGACTGTCCCTGATAAACATGACTCAAGTCTGGTACTTATGGATATGAGCAGTCAAGGATGAACAGTACAAACAACACATTACACACCAGTGTACGAGATCAATTAATGATGCTTACCCGCCAGCCTAATATAATACAAACAAGGGAAGAGGCTTACGCATCATACACTGGAACATGGAAACATTCAAACATTACAACTAGCGCACGAGATCAAATTAATGATGCTTAATCGTTATTCTTAATATATCAATATACAGGGAAAGAAGAATTACGCATCGCACACTAGCACATTTAAACATGAATTTACAAATGGAAACATAACATGCATAGGCAGATATACCAGAGAAAAAACTCCGGACATACCTGCCTGTGCGGGGACTTGAACCCCAGACCTTTCGCTTGTCGGGCGAGCGCTCTAACCACTGAGCTACACAGACTGTCCCTGATAAACATGACTCAAGTCTGGTACTTATGGATATGAGCAGTCAAGGATGAACAGTACAAACAACACATTACACACCAGTGTACGAGATCAATTAATGATGCTTACCCGCCAGCCTAATATAATACAAACAAGGGAAGAGGCTTACGCATCATACACTGGAACATGGAAACATTCAAACATTACAACTAGCGCACGAGATCAAATTAATGATGCTTAATCGTTATTCTTAATATATCAATATACAGGGGAAAGAAGAATTACGCATCACACACTAGAACATTTAAACATGAATTTACAAATGGAAACGATTAAAGCTGAAAATCACATGCACAAATTTCTCTTCTCTTTTTTGTTGATACCCAGGGGTGCGCCCGTTTAAAAAGAGCGGTATACGCTACTGTTCAGTGCTCCAAGAAAATAGGGTTATTGTGTGTGGGAACACTTAAGTTTGTTCGGCTTATATAAGGCGGAAATTATTCGGCTTTTGTTACTGCGCGAGTCAATAGTCCCAAAAGTCCCAACTCACGCTCGTGTAAATTCACAAAAGCGTGCGCCTGTCACGCATTACGCAACTCACAAGTAGCGTACGCACTGCGCCCGACAGGGTGCACGCCATTCTATATCAATACACGTTCTTACGAGTCGTATTTTTTTCCGCCTTGTATAAACCGAACAAACTTTAACAATTGGGTGTCACTTACCGTGAAAAATAACAAAAATGTTAAATTTGTTCAAACATTTGGTGTATATTTCTAAAATAAAATGTGGCCATTGAGCATGTTGAGTGTAAGCTGATGAAAAAGGTAAGTCATAGGGTGGCAAATTTGCAGACAAAGGGTGTCTATTGACAGGAACATGACGCGTGCCAATATGCGAATGCCCCCGGACCCAAAGTACCAGATTAGAGCGCTGCTCTTGTAAATCAGCTTTTATACCTACCCTATTTCGCACAGCAATTGACCAAGGTGTGTCAACGGGTTGAAATGTGATTCGTCTGTGTTGCATACGTCTTCTTCTGACGACACAAAAGCATATTAAACTTATGGCTATGATTATTGCAACCATCATTAAGGCATCAACTATGAAGATCATAGCTAAAATCACTGAAAGATTAAAAAAAAAATATTTGACCACAATGCGAATAATACCGTGATGTGTGGTTAGCATAATACTTTTATGTAGGATATTTTCCTTAACTGCAGTTGCTCTGTATAAAATTATGATTATAAACAAAATCATTACCATCATTATCAATATCTTCTTCTAAACTCATTTCACATCGGCTACCAATGAATTGACTGGCACACCTAGAAGTGAATTGAAAAGATAGTTAGTGTTATGTGCCATGCCTGTACAATATGTTTTCTTTGTTTATAATCTTCGTCTGATGTCTTCGTCTCTTTAACATAATCTTTCGCATATTAGCCTGTTACAGTTGGGAATGAGACCCCTGGATACTTACTGACAGGTACTGACATTAGTTGTGGGATCTGGTTGACAAGTCCCTCCATTTTGGCAAAAATCAACTGGGCAAATTTCTGTCGGGTTTAAATTAAGAGACACCAAATAAATCAATTATAAAAAAATCATCAAAAAATGGTAAGACATTTCTAGGTGTTTACAACAATATTTTGTCGCTTGACCAAAACCAATCAATATCTGGTAGTCAAGAGGCAAGTCAATTCATTGGAATAATCTCTTCATTGGCTAAAGAAGACCTGTAGATGCAGGTCGCAAGCTACCACAGCTCTGCAAATAGTAAGTCTTGTGACTGTTGTTTTAAATCTAGGCCTACTACTCAACTAATAAGACATTGTAAAATTGTAAATTCATACGTAGTGGTATAATTTAAATTAGAAGAATTTTTTAACTTCAACACTACTTAAAATTTGATTGCTTACCGGGAGCGCTTTCACAGTACCAACTGCGTCCTCAGCCGGATGTTATGGCTCTGATGACTTATGGCTTGTTGACAATCTTCGATGACGTCACACTAGAAGAAGATGACGTCAAAGGTGTTGTCCTCGTCCCCCTGGTGGTCTTGGGTATGAGTAGGTTGTCCCAAACTGGATCTAAATCCAGTCCAGTGTCTCTGTTCAAGTTGGGTCCTTTTTTCCTGATGTGAATGGCTTCAGGACCCTTCTGGAAAATTATTTGGGTTCTTTTTCCAGCACATTTACGTTTTCCCAGTCTATGGGTGTTTTTACTCCTGGAAATATGCTCATGTACCGCAGATTTAGAACCGGCCGCCTTTGATTTATGTTCAGATAGGCGTTTTTCTAACTTTCTGCCTGTTTCACCAATGTACATAGCATCACAGTCTGAACAGGAGATTTGGTAGACGGTCACTGACCGTTTTAATTTGTCTACTTTATCTTTCGGTGACACAAGTGTTTGCCGGAGTGTGCGGTATGGTTTGAAGGCTGTGGGAACCCCTGCTGTTTTGAATGCTCGGCGAAGCTGCTCCGAAGTTCCTTCCAAATAAGGTAAGGTTATTGTGAACCCCCTGGAAGTTTCACTATCCGGTTCGTCCTGTGAAGCTGATTTTTCACGCTTCTCCTGGGCTCTGAAAAAGGTCCAGTCGCGATAACCGCAGTTTCGGAGCGCTCCTTTACGTGTTCAATTTCTCAGCTCTATCCTCCGGATCCGTAACAATTTCATTCCTATAAAGCAATGTCTTGATCACACTTAGTTTGTGCTCCAGTGGGTGGTGGGAAGCGAAACTTAAATACTGGTCAGTGTGAGTTGGTTTTCTAAAGATCTTGACCTTCACACTGCCATCGCTAGCCCGCACGATCAGAGTGTCTAGGAAAGGAAGTTGCCCGTCTTCCTCTTCCTCTCTGGTGAACTTAATGTTATTATCTTGTGAATTTATGTGATCTGTAAATTCATCCACGTGCGAAGTTTTTATAACGCAGAATGTGTCGTCGACATAGCGAACCCACATGCGTGGTGGATGAGGAGCGGATGACAAAGGTCGCTTTTCAAAATACTCCATAATATACGCGTTGGCCACCAGGGGACTACAAGGACTGCCCATTGCGCATCCATCCTTCTGTTGATAGTATTTCTCTCTGAACACAAAATATGTCGTGCTCAAGCAAAAGTTCAAGAGATTGATTTTTCCAGAAGGGTCCTAGAAGCCATTCACATCAGGAAAAAAGGACCCAACTTGAACAGAGACACTGGACTGGATTTAGATCCAGTTTGGGACAACCTACTCATACCCAAGACCACCAGGGGGACGAGGACAACACCTTTGACGTCATCTTCTTCTAGTGTGACGTCATCGAAGGTTGTCAACAAGCCATAAATCATCAGAGCCATAACATCCGGCTGAGGACGCAGTTGGTACTGTGAAAGCGCTCCCGGTAAGCGATCAAATTTTAAGTAGTGTTGAAGTAAAAAAATTCTTCTAATTTAATAAGACATTGTTTCTACTTTATAGAAAATATTGATATTATCGAGTTACAGTGAGATTTACGTACGTTTTGTTCATACCAACTAAAAGAAACATTATAATCTGAGGCCTAAAATATGAGACAAAATATGAGCTTTATTTGGGTGCTAGTCACTGTGAATCTAGTAGGCCTACAGATAATAATGCATTGTTTTTATCTACTTTTGGTTTCATAATATTGTTATTATTATTAGTGTAGATTTCATTATTGTAGTCATTGTGTATCTATAGAAATTGTAAAAAGCACAGTGATTGTAATCAATCCACATCGCAATTTACATCACAGTTTAAAACTTCTGCAGGGAGTATTATACCAATCCAAGATCCAAGATGTGTCACCAGTCTATTTATCTGATCTACTATAATTATAGAAGATGATTTTTACCCTCTTATTCTATGGGTACCACAAATTCTACACCCTTGCTTTGGGAGCCCATTTAACATCAACTTTAAGGGGACTGGATGATTTCTGTGTAATTATAGATTGCCAGGGGATTCACTCCATCATTATAAAAAAAAACATTTTCAGTAATTATGGGAGTAAGGCTGAAGTTATACTCCATCGCTGACCGGCGAGCGATTGGTATTTGTGTATTGATGTAGTATAGACAGTATTCACGCAAAATAACCAACAACCATTCACAAGTCCCAGTAAACACAGAAACGTGTTAAAAATGTTTTAAACAGGTTATATTTTGTGTTTTGGTTCAGGTAAAAATGTTTTAAAAACATCAAAATAATGCCGGGTTATATAAAGGTATTGAAACGTTTTGTATGAAAAAAAAAATTTAAATTGTTTTCAAATTATTATTGCAAACTATTGTTTGAAAACATGTTTTGCAAAATAGATTGTCAACACTTAAATAACATAATGTTAAAACATTTGCAGTAGGCTATCAAAAATGTTTTTTAATGTTATGAAAACGTTTTATACCCTTTACATAACCCGACATTTAAACGTTTTCTGACAACCTTTTGAATAATGTCAAAAACGTTTTGTGTTTGCTGGGAAGTCTTGATGCAAAATTATCCTATAATTTTCATGAATATTAATGTTTTGAGGTTACTTGTGAGAAGTCAGTTCGAATAATGAATATACCATACCACCATTGACTCCCCACCCCACCCCTCCAACTAATGAAACCATGTGTGCACGCCACTTCCTGGATGAGGGGGATCAAATAAAATTCAGACAGTATCAAAAAGGGAGATCAAATGTTTTGAAAAAAAACTGTACGTAAACGGTTCAAACTTTATCAATCCCCACCAAACTTTATGCATCCCATTTTCAATGAATGAAACAAAAACATGAAAAAGAAACGCAAACAAAATAATGAATGAAAATGTAATTGTGATTACTTACCCGTTTCGTTGCCGCCGTCTCCTTCACCGACAGGAACAATATCAGTGCAGTCAATACCACCAAAACCATCTGGACATCTGAGAAATCAGGTTTGTTGATAATTAGAATAATTAACTTAATAAGCACAAGCAGTAACTCTTACGTTTAATTTTGATTCTTTAAATAAAGTATTTACCTCCAATTCCAAAAAAATAGAGCACTGATTTTTTTTATTATTAAAAAATATTAATTATTATCCTGTTTTGCCAAATGCAATATAGATATAGCAATACAACATACAAAAATACCCTAAAACGCATTGCTTGGTCCTTATTTTTAAATAGTTGGCTAAATTTTAAAGTTTCACATTTATTGCCAGTTAGAAATAACTAAATGATTAGGATTTAGCAGTATGTTTCATTTGACAAAACAGTATAATATGTTCCCATTTTTTTTCTTGAATTGAGAAAAGTCCCACGTTTTCCGTACGTTTTTCATTACGTATACAACAGATTTCAGTACTCAGTTGAGAGCTGCGAGCTGGGATTTGTACTTTCTGACGTTTTATATACGTTGCGGATTTTTTTTTTTTTTTTTTTTTTGCCGCTGCGGAAAATGGAAGTCAATTTCTCCGTCAAACTTATAAACTGGCCTGTAATTTGAAAAGATGTGCTTATTTAGCGTTAATCGGAAAGTTTGGGTAAAAATTGTTGATTTCGAGTATGCTGAATTCGAATATTTTGTCTGACAATCTGTATTTGACTCTCATGATCCTTATAAGGACCCCCAAACCCCGTATATGATCACACAAGGGGAAAAATTATATATGTTTCAAATTCACTAAAACATACCAATTATATTCGTAGTACCTTAATTCTTTTGCGGTTTGTATTGTGACATCCGTTCTGTAAGGTGCGGAGTTCTATAGCTATAGTAAACTGTGGACTGTGAACATATTCAAAGTGCCCTTGGAGTCCCTTGTTACGTTTTATTTAGAGTAATAAATGGACCATCAAGTATAAACAACACGAGTAAACGAGTTATACAAACATTAAAATAACATGACACTTACAGACAAAATCCTGTAACAGCTTCCGTATCACTGATACACGTACCACCGTTACTACAGAAATTTGGCGGACAAAGGTCTACATGAACCAACAACATGAGAATAACGTTAACGTGGTTGTTAGTTATTGTTATTATTAAAAAACTAAAAACCCTATATTAATGATAAATATTATGTTGGTGAGGACAAAAATTAAAACAGGAGAGCCCAAACATCGGTGCTATATACCTTACAAACTATATGCCATGTCTATATCTGTCTTTTACCGATTTTGAATGTGACTATAGATATAACATATTCTTTTGTTTATTATGTCAAAAATATTGAAGTCAATAAACTGTTGAAAAGGAAATAACCATTTGTAAATTATTGTATGTCAGTCGGAAAAAAATTCAAATTTCAATCACCTTTTTTTAAAATTAAAAATACCCAAAAAAGGTGTTCAGTATTCGCTTACTTACCGTTTACTCTCGTGGCAGTAGGTGTTATAAATAAGTTATCACCGATATCGTCGTCGTTTTCATTACCAGTGTCTAAGATCGTCTCCATTACCATAAGACCTGTTACTGGCGAATCCTCTTCAAATATGTACTCCATATCTACGCCAATACTCCCGGGAAAGAAACCGATTATAACCACACCAATGCATCCTACAAATCGACTACAGTATATCTGGAACTAAATCGAGAAAGGGAAAAATAAAAATACGGTTAATTACCATAATTATAGCGTAAATGTTAATAAGAAGAACAGAAAAAAGTGATAACGGTAAATACGTAAATTGTAAGATAGGCTTTTACGACGGAAATTCATAACAATTAGTGGGTCATACTGCAGTTACTGTCCGTTTTCCTATACACAATACACAGTGCTCTCACCATTGACGCGTGACCCCTACAAATGATGTATGTTGGGAGAATGGACACTTGCCTAGTTAACATCACTGTGTGAAAAATAACCAGCCAATATTTTATTTATTCTCCAAAACTTCTAGCAAATATATTTCTCTAACATGACCTAAAATTACAGCTAGGTTAGATGTTCAGAAATGGTCGTACTTTTGTAAAATATGAGTGAGGGCAAGGCATAGCTAGCCAACTCCCCGTGTTATTTGAATGGAGATTTGACCGAAAATATTGGTATCGGACCGCTCACTTCTGAAGGATGCCACAAAAAACCGGTAAAAGCTACATTTAAATTATTCTAAATAGGTTCTAGAAAATAAAGTTTTGTAACATGTCCTAAATTTTTAGCTAATTTAGGTGTTTGGAGAGGGTCGTACTTTTGTGTTTTAGGAAGGACATGTAAACGACAGATAACACCAAAAATATGAAGAAATTATTTCTGAACCGTGTTAAGTCAAAAATCATTATGTTGCTCATTTTCAAGAATGCTGGTTTACAAAAAGCACGACATTGTCTGATTTCGTGAACAAAGCCACACATAACATTGTTTCCTTTCGTTTCCTTTATAATCGGTTACCCAACTGAAGCTATGAATACGAGCTTTATTGCGATCGCACATGAAAACAGTCACTTGTGCACAACCAGAGAAGATCCGATTTAATCAGTTGAGCTGTTTCAATGAGTGTTATCTTGGTTTAATAGCTTTTAATGGGGTTAAGTCCTGCAAAGGTCGAGATGAATTCTACTGTAGACATGATCTGCATCATAGTTTTTTAGCGGGTTTGCCGTCAGACAAGTGTAGAACTTGTAAACTCATACTCTAAACTTGTCCGACGGCGAACCCGCTAAAAACCCACTAATTGGTAAATGCATAATTATAACGTAAATGGAAATAAAATCAAAATTGAAAGTTTTAGCATAAAGTGTAATTATAATGCAAATTGCAATAATATCAAGGACACAAAATAATAATTCTTGGACTGAAAATGCACGCTTATTAATATCTAGTTTAAAAACTATCATAAAATATAAAATGTTTGTTTACATTGTAAAATGTTTAAAATATTCTATTATGCGATGCGTGCTTCTTTCTCCTCGTTGCTTACACAATAAATTAAAATTCCACAAAGTATTCACAATTTATTCGTTTTATGAATGTGTATAATATAATAGTACCAGATAGTGTCATTAGACTACAAGCGCCTTAAAGATTATGTAATATTGCACCGGCTCAATTTCAACTTGGAAATGTTTCAACTTAAATCAATATTAATAGGTAGCTCATTTACTAAAACAGCGCCTTTATACCCAGCATTTGATCACCCAACATTTGACCACCTGATGACCTGAGAACTGTAAATTTTTCAGCTTATAATGGGCGAAAAGTTTTCGGTTTTTGTTACTGCGAGTGTCAATGAAGTTACAACTCGCGTAAATTCATAAGCGCGGATTACGCAGCACGAAACTAGCGTAAGTGCTGTGTGTTCACCATTCTGTATCAATACACGATGTGATGTGTCTCATTTTTTCCACAAATTATAAGCCGGACAGACTCAAGGTCATCTCGCGTAGTCCATTTCCCATCTACTGCTTCCGGCTATACCTTAATGAGAGATAGACAACCTCATGCAGACTCAATTTGTGAAGTGAAAATGTTTGACATGTTTTTAGGCAGAGGCAACGTCATGTGATAATTGTTCACAAACTAAAAAACAGTCACTATTACTGATTAGGCCTATCCACTACTACCGCTACCACTACTGCCACCATTTAATACTCTACCACCACTTCCCCATCTGTATTAATTACCACGATGGTGACGCGAACGACAAGCAGTTGGTATTCCGGCGAAGAAGGATTGTTCAGTGCTGGGGTGAAGACGGCTGGAGTGCTTATGGCAACACGTACCACAACTACAGTAAGTCTTACAATGCGATTTCCTGAGAACAGGCACAAAATTTCAAAAATGAGTGTTAATGTAATTAACTATACCTATATTTTAATTTAAAGGATCAATCACATGTCTTCACCGTGTTAAATAAGTTTAAATGCATAAATATGCCATTTGTAAACACATGTTTATTAAAACATTGCAAATAGCTTGCTCCGTATGTGTAAATGTCCATTTCAGTCTTGTCTTGGCAGTAAATTAGACCATTAATTTCAGGTTAAATTTTTAATCATAACATAACATGTCTTTTTCAACTTATGCTTATAAATTAACGTTAAAAAGTGAGCTGTTGTAAACTGCTTATCCACAAAAATAGCCTGTTAAGTAAAATTTCAAAGTTTTAGGGGCCTGAGCTTTCGATCCTAGCAGGATCTTTATCAAAGGCAGAGTGACAAGACAACACACAAACATGCATATATATAGGGACATGGACATAAAGGAAAAGGAAATTAGCAAGACAATAGAAGACATAAGTGTTTCTTGGGAAATATCAATAGGGGCAGGAAGTGGGATGTCATGAATGGAAGTAAGAGGGATAAGGATATGAATGAAGACAATGGGCTGAATAGAAATATGAAAATGAATGGCAACTACATGAACATAATACAAAATGATAGATGTAAATAGGGAACAAAAACTAAAATAATAAAGTGAAGGAAAAATATATTTAAAATAATTGGAAAAAAATTGGGGGGGGGGGAAAATATTAAGATGATGGAAAACAAGTTATGCTTATAAATGGTAGAAATGAGGCATGAACATGATTGGCCAGCTGAAATATGTGTATAAACATAAAACATATTCATCGTGTTTACATGAAACACTTTTGTTATAAAGATACCTTCATAAAACTATATAAGGGTACCCCGTATAATAAAATTTATCCTTCACTTTTCAACTAAGTGATTGTTGTAAGTCTCAGACAATTTCCCGAACACTTTAAATATTTTTTAAGGAAACAAATGTACAGAAAGCGAGTAAATACTGACGGATTCCATGGCCCGCCCCTGTTCCACCAACGGGAGTATTCGGTATTTAAAACTCACTTGTACAGCTTGTGCATGTGGAGCCAGTTATAGGGTTTCGTATAACGCCTCCACCAGATTCTAGAACAAACAAAATGAAATGATATTAGTGTTCATGCAACCGCTCATTATTATTTGTCATAAGTAATGAATGAATGAATGAATGAATGAATGAATGAATGAATCTTTATTTCCATAATAAAAAACAACAAAATACAAAGAAATTCAACATCATAAAAATAAAACAAGACAATTATGGAGGAGATGATCGAAAGGCCAATAAGGCCAGCATTGAACATCCCCTTACAGAACTAAATTAATACAACAACAAACAAACATAGTATATTAAGCCTATCACACAAGAACAAAAACGGGGCTCCAAGAACTAGTTGAAAAATGAGATTAGGCGTTTTTTATATTTGTTTCGAAAATGTTTGATTGAGTTTGCTACTTTAAGGTTATCGTTCAGGGAATTCCATAACAGTGGACCGGTAGTCCTGATTGAATGATCAGTGAATACTTTCTTGTTTCTTGTTTGATTATACTTATTACTGTTTCTTGTGTGATAGCTATGAATATCGGATCGTTTTAGAAAGAAACTGTCAAATGAACATGGCAGTTGTTTAATAGAATATTTATACATGTATACACCTAGTTCTAGTTTGAATATATCATATACATTGAGCATATTGAATTTATGAAATAGTGGTCCAGAATGGCTTCGATAATGGCTATTTGAAATAGTTCTCTTGGCCCATTTTTGGAGCAAATGTTTTTTATCAAGATATGTTTTACATGCATTCCTACATGTAAGTATACCATAATTAATATAAGGCAAGACAAGCGTACAATAAAGCGTGTGCAAAACACGCCCAGGTATAAAAAAATTTCAACTTGTTTATCATACCAATATTCCGTGAGATTGTTTTTGAGATTCCGTTGATATGGTTTTTCCATGTGAGATTTTCATCGATAATTACACCTAAAATTTGGTTTCGGTTACCCTTTGCAAGTTTGTACCATCCAAAGTAATATCTCTGTTTTCTTGTGAATTATTTATCGAAGTCATTCTAGGGTACCCATAATCATGTAATTAGTTTTACTAGCATTTACAGAAAGTTTGTTTGCTTTAAACCAGTTACTCACTTCGGATAACTCTTTATTTATTAATGACATTTGATTAGCAATATCATTGCTTGAGTATAAAATTGTCGTATCATCAGCAAACAATACAAAGTCTAATATATTCGAGGTATTCGTTATATCATTTATGTACAAAATAAATAGTAAAGGACCTAATATTGAGCCTTGAGGGACTCCGCAAATTATACTTTTATATTTGGAATTTTTATTATTGAAGTTCACATATTGTTTTCTATCACTTAAATAGCTCTTGAACCAGTCATAAACAATTCCTCTGAATCCAAAATGTTCTAATTTATGAAGTAGAATACTATGGTCAATAGTGTCGAAAGCTTTTGATAGGTCTAGAAACACTCCTATAGTAGTTTCATCATTTTCTACTGCATTATTTATCTTATCAACCAGATGCATAATTGCCATTTGAGTGGAATGATTGGCTCTAAATCCAAATTGTTTATCATTGAGAATGTTATTATTATTAATAAATTCAACACTTCTATTAAAGATCAATCTTTCAAGGATTTTGGAGAAAACCGGCAGAAGTGATATAGGTCTGTAATTTGAGAATATCTCGGCATCATCTTTTTTATAGATAGGGATTATCTTAGCTAATTTTAATTGGGTAGGAACATATCCTGTTGACAAAGACAAATTAAAGATCGCTGTAAGAGGTTGAGCAAGTTCTTTAGCTAGTTTTTTTACAACGAAGTTTTCTATGTTGTCATGACCTGCGCTTTTATTCTGGTCGAATTTGTTGATTATTTTCAAGATCTCTGATTCACCTATTGGTTTCAGAAATATACTGTTTTGTCTTGTAATCTTCCTTCATTCCCTTCCTTCCTTCCCTCCCTCCCTCCCTCCCTCCCTCCTTCCTTCCTTCCTTCCTCCTCCCTTCCTTCCTTCCTTCCTTCCTTCCTTTCCCTTCCCTTCCTTCCTTCCTTCAAGTGCAGACTCCGGACGTGTGTGGGAAAGAGATAATTGCAACCAAAATTGCTGGGTGCTGTATGCATAATGTTTAAGTAAAGACTGGTCACGGAAAATGTTAGTTGCAGGAGCCTAGCAATGATGTACAGAATACGATGTAATCTTGTATACATCCACTGGAGACATTACTTACAAGAATGCACATTTAGCACAATAGGTCACAAATCACGCAAGACCCACCATGGACTGGAATAACTTTGACCCTGCTGTGGTCTCATCCTTCGACACCTTCAAATCGGCGTTGAGGGGGGACTCGGGAGACATTTACACTCAAGCGATGACCACTGCAGAATTTGAAGCATGGTAGTCACGTTGCTGTAACGATCATAATTGTTCAAGACAAACCGGGCACTGCTCCGCTGCTTTTTGGTATTGAGTTTAGTGTGGGGATCCCTAACTGTAGTGCATATTTTGCAATAGGTCTGATGTAGGTATTGTTGCTTCCTTGATTTTACGGCTGCATTTGCTGAAGTGGGTTTTTTTTATTATCGTACATATAAACATTAAAAATATTAAACACTTTAAGAACTTTTAAAAGACATCAAAAATTGCATCAATAGGGAAAAGTATTAGATCAGAAAAGGACCATATTGCACACAAATATTAATTTAACCAAAATACTATTGCACTTTGAAAAACATCAAAATATACTTAAATTCAAAACATGTCAACAATATTATAACAATTGCACTATACTATAAAAAGTATATGAAGAACAATGAAATTACTGCTTTCAAAGATTAACAAAATATGGGATAGGGCTCAGCCGAAAGCGCTCAGTCCTGGCACGGAATTGGGAGAAATTGTGCGAGTTGCGCAAATTGCGACCATGACTCTCAAGTCTGGTAGGAGGGATTAATGACTGTGTTCGTTCATTTTTAGGTAGCTCTTCAGCAAACCTACGACAGTGCACCACCCTCCTATCAAACAGGGAGTCAAGTTTACAGTTGAGCAGCGCATCATGATATGAACTGTAATCTCCTCCCAGGATTGTTCTACAGGCTCTTTTTGAATAGACTCAAGGTCTTTGGATTGTTTAATTGAAATACTAGAATGCCACACAACACTGGCGTACTCGAGAATCGGTCTAACATAACCACTGTAAACGACACTCAGCTCTTCACTATCAAAGCCAAACCTTTTGAGGGACCTTAGCATAAACAACCTCTTATTGGCTTTTTTAAGCATGTTATTAACCTGGGTGTCCCACTTGAGGTTGTCCTGAAGATAAATACCAAGGACCTTAGCTTCCGTGACGTATGACAGTGGTTCTGCGCCGCTTCTCAAGTCGCCAGCCTGGGGCTTATTTTTACTGAAGCATACTTGGAGGGTCTGACATTTGGAGGGATTTAATTTGAGCACATTACCCTTGGACCACTCAGTAAACTGATCAAGATCAGATTGTAAAAAGCTGGAGGGTTGCGATCCATTTACATTCTCTGCAAATGTCAGGTCATCCACGTATTTCCAACAACTAGAAGTGGAATTTTTAGCAGCATCGTTTATGAGAATCTGAAAACCAATGGGACCGAGTTTCGTGCCCTGAGGTACTCCCCCATGAAGTGGAACATAGTCTGAAAGAGTGTCATTAAAGCGAACACATTGCTGCCTATCATGAAGGAAATCACAAATCCATGGAACGATGGACCCACGGACTCCCAAGCGGATTATCTTATCAACAAGGATGGTATGGTCGACCAAGTCAAACGCTTTGGAAAAATCCGTTAGGACCACCGTTCCAACATTGTGACTTCCTTCTGCGCCTTGATGCAGATGGTGAAGAAGGCTAACAAGGTAATGGGATGTCGAAACACCTTTAACATTGCCAAATTGGCGCTCATCAATTTTATGCTGAATATCATCGAGGACCCACCCCGCAACAAAATAATAAATAATAAATAAATAAATTTTGGATTTATAACAAAACCTTCGGCAACTTTAGCAAAAACAGAGGTGAGTGACACTGGTTTTCAGTTTTCAGTTTTTCAATAGTGGGGGTAGTTGCTTAGGAATAGACACAACTATTGCTTGTTTCCATTGTTTTGGAACTTTACCTTCTGAGTAAGAACTATTTAATATATCAGTCAGGGGCACACTCAGTTCATATATGCAAACTCTTTTACTACCCGGGGAGGAATTTGATCAGGCCCCGCAGCTTTGGCAGGCTTCAGTTTACCAAGCTCAGCAAAAACCTCCCGTGGATACAACTGAGGAGGTTTTTCAGCAGGTAAATAAACAGGCAGATGACTAAAATTTAAAGGGTCAACCTCTTGTTGATCAAAGATTATTTCTGCTTCCTCAAATTTTTTCACCAATGACTGTGCATTTGTTAAAAAGATGGATGGAAGTAATGTTTTGTGTTCAGATGTGACTGGTTGGGATTGAGATTGAGTGTACAGGGGATATGAATAAGTGATGATGGGCGAGTTTCTTCACAACCATAAGCATTATGAGCTAGAAGTAGGGGATGACGATTTCCGCATACAACAGTGATTTTTTTCCTGACATGCTGACCACCTCTACGACTACGTACACGCCGCAGTATACCCAAAGATTGCACAATACTAAATGTTTCTTCAGAAATTCTTGTTTTTTTCCTAAGTCCCATAAGTTGTTCACGACTATGTCTTAATGATAAATTGTCAGTGTCAGAATACATGGCATGATAACCATGTCTCGAATTGCACAAATTGTCATCAGTACTGGTGTTGTTAGATATAGAAATAATATCACGTTGATTGTAGACCAAAGGCTGGTTGACAGTCAATAAGCTTAAATTCAGTTCTGTAGATGATCATTTGGAATTAGTTTTGCTGCATTTGTTTCATCAAAATACTCACAGAGATCATTGTTGAGATGATGTTTAACAGTCTGGTACAGATAAACAAAACTTACATAAATGATAACAGACAACAAACGAAGAAAAACTGGGAGCAGAAACATGATGGTGTCGACAGATGTGTCAGCGCCAGAGAAAAAGAAGTTGCGGGCGAGGAAAGCTCTGGTGAAGATAGCTTTCTTACAGATGGAGTCAACATGGGTGTTAAAGTTCAATTTGGCATCTATGTGAACGCTCGGGTACTTTGTTGAGTAAGGCATCAAGGTCTTCCTGCAGCAAGTTGTTTTCTTGGCTAGATTGAATTCTCCGGTACAGAGTCGTGTTTCTGAATGACGTACACCGTCTGGCAGATCATTGATATAAATCTAGAAGAGTAGCGGGCCAAGGACACTTCCTTGAGGATCACCTGATGAATGACGTACACCGTCTGGCAGATCATTGATATAAATCAAGAGTAGCGGGCCAAGGACACTTCCTTGAGGATCACCTGATGTAACATGTGATTCACTGCCGACTCTTCCATATACCATAACTTGATGTGTGCGATTGCTGAGGAAATTTTGTGTCCAAAGAAGTGTGGAGCCACAAATGCCGTAATGTTCTGTTTTCATGAGCAAGCGTCTATGGAAACCTTGTCGAAGGCTTTCGCAAAAAAACCAGTCCTTTCGCCAGGTCGTGCAATGTTCAAGATTAGCTGGGTGGCGCATGAAGATATACTGATATTCGGTTACGATGTGATGCTATGATAAGTGCCGGATGACTGCACAGTGTATTATAAATGCTCGCAGAGTTTGCAGAGATTAGCCGTGAGTGAGATTTGGATCTTGAAATGTACATACATGGAAATCGGCTATGCTATGGACCCTAAATTCTCCAGGTCTCAGTGAATGACTCCCATTTTAAGGGCTTCTCGCCCTATGGGCCTTTTTTACGTCCAATCTCTCACCGAAAGACCCCTAGTTTTGAATCGCTGTCCGCGAACACCCCGTCACTTGCAAAGTTGAGTGCCCTTGTGGTATTCGCTTTTATAATACAACTTCGGGAAATGATACGGAACATTTTACAAAAACATCTCATATCAGATCTACAATAATTACCGAAATTGCGACAGTTCATGGGTTTCACTTCATGTTGTGACATCAGTATGGCCCAAGATATCTATTATTTTCATTATTTGAAATCCCTGGAAAATCCTTCTTTGAAAAAGACTTCTCTGGGGAAAGATTAAATCTTACTCATAGTTTTGCCATCATCATTATTATTAATATTATCATCATTATTATCATTATCATGATCATGATCATGATTATGATTATGATTATGATTATGATTATGATTATCATTATTATTATTATTATTATTATTATTATTATTATTATTATTATTATTATTATTATTATTATATCTAAGGCCTGGGTTAGCAACGTTCGCGCCGCGTACTGGAACTTCCCAGGGTGAGAGTGTAAGTATACTACTGGGGGACCAAACTACCAAATTGCGAATTCTGAAGCAAAAATTTACAACGGGAATCTGGAATGTCAGATCTTTGAATGGGATAGCGAAACTAGAGGAATGGGAGTATGAGTTGAAGCGCTACAAATGGACCGTCATTGGTCTTTCATAAGTCAAGTGGACTGGGATAGGGGAATTAAGAACAGAAGAAGGACACTAAAAGTGTACAGGGAAGAAAGGGGCTTGCGCCTTCTGGAGTTTGCAAGCATGAATAAGCTAGTCCTTGCAAACACCCTGCATCCACACAAGCCATCAAGGAGAGCAACTTGGCATGCACCAAATGGAAAATATAGAAACCAGTCAAGTATCAATGCCCACAAACCCCGGTCATTCCCAGGAGCTGACCATGACTTGGTCATGATGACCATGAAGTTAAAACTGAAGAGGCTGCTAAGACCTAAGAGTACCCGAATCAAATTTGACTTGGATAAACTCAGAGATCCAACCATAAAAGAACTATTCCATGCGAACATAGGTGGAAAGTTCCCTACACTAATGTGATGTGCCCTGAGTAATTTAATTTGATTATTTATCTTTGTTTACAAAATTTTATGATCGAATGACAATTTTGGGGGAATTCCCCTCTCAAATTGAGAAAAACAAATTGAATCATATTTAATTTGGAATATTTGGAAAAAACCTGAGATTGTAAAGTAAAGATGACATCATATGGGATTCCCCTCAGGACAGGAAGTGATGTCATGGGATTCCCCTCAGGAAGTGATGTCATGTGAAAGGTTAATGTTATATTGGTGAATTTTTGGTAGGCAAATCCAGTAAAATGGTACTCACATTCTGAGCTTTCGATGACCGGTTATGTCATCTTGATCACAGATATCCAGGCTCACTGTACTTCCCGCCATGGGACTTGACGCTAACACCCCGCCGGCAACGGCCAATACGCGTAGCGAGCAAGGAACAAAGTCGGGTAATTCTGATGATATATGGCATTGTATGAGAAATTTCCCGTATGACTTTGTCATGAGATAGCAAGATAACGGGAGGTCATTAGCTCAAATAACCGGATATACATGAAGATAGATTATGAAAGTATGAATTTCTGCAGGTGATTCTTGTATTGGACTCTTATTATGACTTTGAGGGCAAATTGTTGGAAAAATTTGAGAAGTGGTGACGTCATACCATTATTTTAAGGTTTTGGGTTTTTTTTGCAACGAGGGAACCACGCACATATATTTGAGCTACGCATCCCCCGTGGAAAAAGGATCGGCTTTTCGCCATCCAACGTCGTTTTGGGAATAAGGATAAATGTTCCACTGTTTTGACATTAATGCTCTGTTTTTGGAACTCAACGCTCATCGCCATTTAGGCCTAGGGTCATAAATGGACCTTTATTTTAACATTCCCAAATTTTTATAGATTCCGACCCAGAGCGTGCTCAAATGCTCGCCGCGAATATGATTTGAATATCATATACCACAAGTCCTTGTGACTTTATATATCGTCTGTTTGCGGCGAATAGGTAACGAGAC
Source organism: Amphiura filiformis (assembly GCF_039555335.1). NCBI lineage: Eukaryota > Metazoa > Echinodermata > Ophiuroidea > Amphilepidida > Amphiuridae > Amphiura > Amphiura filiformis. The sequence continues at coordinate 26,292 of NW_027305594.1, forward strand.
TCCAGCTTTACGGCGGTAGTATAAAGGTCTAAAAATTCCAAAATGTGACCGTACACCACGAATGAGCCGTAAATGTCCTCAATATTGTATTCTGAGTTACAGTGTAAAATGGGCATGAAGGTCATATTCATAGGTATTTCAATCTCATTAAATGAGGTACACGTAGCACCAAATTGAGGTACCTATGAATACGACCTTCATGCCCATTTTACACTGTAACTCAGAATACAATTGAGGACATTTACGGCTCATTCGTGGTGTACGGTCACAAATGGGCGAAGCTGGCTGTGTGGCGCAATTGGTTATGGTTTGGTGCGAGAGGTACCCGGTTCAATTCCCGGTAGTGGTAGGTTTCTTTTATCTCTCAATTTTTTTTAAATAATTTGTTTTTATGAAAAATATTACTTTATATACTGAAAATTAATGATTCATTGGTTGTAAAATTATGGCTTGAAATATATTCTGGAACTGGAAGGTCGAACTTACCTCAAAAACTTTCAATTTCAAGAAATATCATTTTTTATCACATAATATTGGGTCAGACTACAGAAAAAACACAATATTACCAAAGTTTGATATGTTTTTTACTTAAAATATACATTAAATAAATAACACGCAAAATATCTAAACTGTCGACATTAAAACCGGGATCAAAACAGTGGGAATGCCGTCTCGCTGGAGGAAAAACGTGGTAAGGGAGCGATCGTTATTTACGACAGGGGGAATGGGCATTTTGAGGGGGAACCCAAATTTTTTTGGGATCTTGAGGAGGGAACGCGAAATTTTTTGTTGAACCAGGAGGGGAATTGTTAAGTTTTAAATGGAGAAATTCAGGAAAACAAGGCGGGGAATCCGAAAATTTTGAGCGGACGCGATGGGGAAATTATTTAGTCGATATTTTTTTCCAAAACGCCCATCCCCCCCCCGCCGTAAATAACAATCGGTCCCTTACCAGGTCACCACAGAGGTCAAATATCTTGCCACGTGATGTCAATAGCCGGTTCCGATTGGTCGGATGATGTACGAAGTCATGAATATTCACAAGGATATTAAAACAACAAATAAAAATAAACAAACAACGATGTTCATTGTTTTCTCGACGATTTCTGAGGGAAATGAAATGTATGAATGAATTTTCATTAAATAATGCAATGGATTGGGGAACTAGCATTTAGCTTAAGCTCAATTTATCATAAAGTAATTAAAATTTTAAAAAGCTTATCATCATGCGATTGTGAATTGTGATTGCGTTCATCATGTTCATTATATAGGTATAAAAGGTGAATTCAAATTCAAACTGCATCATTTTATATACAAAATAAAGCCCTTGAGTAAAGAAAGCCAAAACAGAAAACCGTTTTCTCATAGGACTTTCCGTAGCAAAGTTACAAAACAGCATAGTCTCATGATAGAGCAGCTTTTCTATGTGGAACTGCTATCAAAATCCCTCTACAATTCCATGTGCGATTGTCTCATCACAAAAAAACAATTATATATTTGGGTCAAGTGAAGTATAGACAAAATATTTAATGTAGGTTTCCTTGCATGACAATTTAGTTTTTAAATTTCTAGCAAATCAGATATCTTTAGAAAGACTATAATAAAGTTGCCGTTTTTCTAATAAAAAAAGTGTGACAAATTATGGTATCTGACAATATATTATTATTTTAAGTGTGCTCAAATAATTCAGGTAGTATTCATAAGGAACAGAAAAACACATACATAACCACCCCAACCAACACATCCATTTGCCATACATAATTAGATATCAAACAGATTTTGATGTATGATCAAAAGAAAAGTTGAAATGCTTCTTGTACTTTTAAACAATGAATATAAATCCAATAATAGTCAAAAATAGTTGGCTTTGCTTTACAACATCGTGTATCATATTTCATTCAGATCATCATAAATATTGGCTCGGAAACGCATTTTGTTTTGAAAAATTGAATCGAACATAGTAGATGGTATCGATAGGAATACAACATTTCCAAAAGGTAGTTTGAAATTATATAATATGGCGACATGGTACAAAATGGACTAACCTGTGCATGTTACTCCATTTCCATAGTAGCCGGTATTACATGTACACGTAAAAGATTCCATGGTATCGGTGCAAAGAGCATTTACGTCACAATCATCAGTACCCAAAGTACATTCATCCATCAGAGCTGTACAAAAAATGTGCCAAGTCAGATAAATTCCAAATGATTATTATGAAGTTACCATTTTTACTTTAAAAACGTGTGTGATAGGCACTTTCATACAATATTTCCAAGAGATACTTTGACTATCGTATACGTGACAATTAATTAAATCAATTAATATGGCGAAATGGTACAAAATGGGCTAACCTGTGCATGTTACTCCATCTCCATAGTAGCCGGTATTACATGTACATGTGAAAGATTCCATGGTATCGGTGCAAAGAGCATTTACGTCACAATCATCAGTACCCAAAGTACATTCATCCATCAGAGCTGTACAAAAAATGTGCCAAGTCAGATAAATTCCAAATGATTATTATGAAGTTACCATTTTTACTTTAAAAACGTGTGTGATAGGCACTTTCATACAATATTTCCAAGAGATACTTTGACTATCGTATACGTGACAATTAATTAAATCAATTAATATGGCGAAATGGTACAAAATGGGCAAACCTGTGCATGTTACTCCATCTCCATAATAGCCTGTATAACATATACATGTGAAAGATTCCATGGTGTCGGTGCAAAGAGCATTTACGTCACAATCATCAGTACCCAAAGTACATTCATCCGTTAGAGCTATGCAAAAATGTAGGAAGTCAGATATCTTTAGAAAGACTATTATAATGTTACCGTTTTTCTAATGAAAAAGTGTGTAAATGGCAAATTATGGTATCTGACAGTTTATATTATTATTTTAAGTGTGCTCAATTAATTCAGGCAGTATTCATGAGGAACAGAAAAACACATACATAACCACCCCAACCAACACCACCATTTGCCACACATAATTAGGTATCAAACAGATTTTGATGTATGATCAAAAGAAAAGTTGAAATGCTTCTTGTACTTTTAAACATTGAATATCAATTTAATAATAGTCAAAAATAGTTGGCTTTGCTTTACAACATCGTGTATCATATTTCATTTAGTTCATCATAAATATTAGCTCGGAAACGCATTTTGTTTTGAAAAATTGAATCGAACATAGTAGATGGTATCGATAGGAATACAACATTTCCAAAAGGTAGTTTGAAATTATATAATATGGCGACATGGTACAAAATGGACTAACCTGTGCATGTTACTCCATTTCCATAGTAGCCGGTATTACATGTACACGTAAAAGATTCCATGGTATCGGTGCAAAGAGCATTTACGTCACAATCATCAGTACCCAAAGTACATTCATCCATCAGAGCTGTACAAAAAATGTGCCAAGTCAGATAAATTCCAAATGATTATTATGAAGTTACCATTTTTACTTTAAAATCGTGTGTGATAGGCACTTTCATACAATATTTCCAAGAGATACTTTGACTATCGTATACGTGACAATTATTTAAATAAATTAATATGGCGAAATGGTACAAAATGGGCTAACCTGTGCATGTTACTCCATCTCCATAGTAGCCGGTATTACATGTACATGTGAAAGATTCCATGGTATCGGTGCAAAGAGCATTTACGTCACAATCATCAGTACCCAAAGTACATTCATCCATCAGAGCTGTACAAAAAATGTGCCAAGTCAGATAAATTCCAAATGATTATAATGAAGTTACCATTTTTACTTTAAAAACGTGTGTGATAGGCACTTTCATACAATATTTCCAAGAGATACTTTGACTATCGTATACGTGACAATTAATTAAATCAATTAATATGGCGAAATGGTACAAAATGGGCAAACCTGTGCATGTTACTCCATCTCCATAATAGCCGGTATTACATGTACATGTGAAAGATTCCATGGTATCGGTGCAAAGAGCATTTACGTCACAATCATCAGTACCCAAAGTACATTCATCCATCAGAGCTGTACAAAAAATGTGCCAAGTCAGATAAATTCCAAATGATTATTATGAAGTTACCATTTTTTACTTTAAAATCGAGTGTGATAGGCACTTTCATACAATATTTCCAAGAGATACTTTGACTATCGTATACGTGACAATTAATTAAATCAATTAATATGGCGAAATGGTACAAAATGCGCTAACCTGTGCATGTTACTCCATCTCCATAGTAGCCTGTATTACATGTACATGTGAAAGATTCCATGGTGTCGGTGCAAAGAGCATTTACGTCACAATCATCAGTACCCAAAGTACATTCATCCGTTAGAGCTATGCAAAAATGTAGGAAGTCAGATATCTTTAGAAAGACTATTATAATGTTACCGTTTTTCTAATGAAAAAGTGTGTAAATGGCAAATTATGGTATCTGACAGTTTATATTATTATTTTAAGTGTGCTCAATTAATTCAGGCCGTATTCATGAGGAACAGAAAAACACATACATAACCACCCCAACCAACACCCCCATTTGCCACACATAATTAGGTATCAAACAGATTTTGATGTATGATCAAAAGAAAAGTTGAAATGCTTCTTGTACTTTTAAACATTGAATATAAATCCAATAATAGTCAAAAATAGTTGGCTTTGCTATACAACATCGTGTATCATATTTCATTGAGTTCATCATAATCATAAATATTGGTACGGAAACGCATTTGTTTTGAAAAATTGAAACGAACATAGTCTATGGTATCGATAGGAATACAACATTTCCAAAAGGTAGTTGGAAATTAATTAATATGGCGACATGGTACAAATTGGACTAACCTGTGCATGTTACTCCATCTCCATAGTAGCCGGTATTACATGTACACGTAAAAGATTCCATGGTATCGGTGCAAAGAGCATTTACGTCACAATCATCAGTACCCAAAGTACATTCATCCGTCAGAGCTGTACAAAAAATGTGCCAAGTCAGATAAATTCCAAATGATTATTATGAAGTTACCATTTTTACTTTAAAATCGTGTGTGATAGGCACTTTCATACAATATTTCCAAGAGATACTTTGACTATCGTATACGTGACAATTATTTAAATCAATTAATATGGCGAAATGGTACAAAATGGGCTAACCTGTGCATGTTACTCCATCTCCATAGTAGCCGGTATTACATGTACATGTGAAAGATTCCATGGTATCGGTGCAAAGAGCATTTACGTCACAATCATCAGTACCCAAAGTACATTCATCCATCAGAGCTGTACAAAAAATGTGCCAAGTCAGATAAATTCCAAATGATTATTATGAAGTTACCATTTTTACTTTAAAAACGTGTGTGATAGGCACTTACATACAATATTTCCAAGAGATACTTTGACTATCGTATAGGTGACAATTAATTAAATCAATTAATATGGCGAAATGGTACAAAATGGGCTAACCTGTGCATGTTACTCCATCTCCATAATAGCCTGTATTACATGTACATGTGAAAGATTCCATGGTGTCGGTGCAAAGAGCATTTACGTCACAATCATCAGTACCCAAAGTACATTCATCCGTTAGAGCTATGCAAAAATGTAGGAAGTCAGATATCTTTAGAAAGACTATTATAATGTTACCGTTTTTCTAATGAAAAAGTGTGTAAATGGCAAATTATGGTATCTGACAGTTTATATTATTATTTTAAGTGTGCTCAATTAATTCAGGCAGTATTCATGAGGAACAGAAAAACACATACATAACCACCCCAACCAACACCCCCATTTGCCACACATAATTAGGTATCAAACAACAGATTTTGATGTATGATCAAAAGAAAAGTTGAAATGCTTCTTGTACTTTTAAACATTGAATATAAATCCAATAATAGTCCAAAATAGTTGGCTTTGCTTTACAACATCGTGTATCATAATTCATTGAGTTCATCATAAATATTGGTACGGAAACGCATTTGTTTTGAAAAATTGAAACGAACATAGTCTATGGTATCGATAGGAATACAACATTTCCAAAAGGTAGTTGGAAATTAATTAATATGGCGACATGGTACAAATTGGACTAACCTGTGCATGTTACTCCATCTCCATAGTAGCCGGTATTACATGTACACGTAAAAGAATCCATGGTATCGGTGCAAAGAGCATTCACGTCACAATCATCAGTACCCAAAGTACATTCATCCATCAGAGCTGTACAAAAAATGTGCCAAGTCAGATAAATTCCAAATAATTATTATGAAGTTACCATTTTTTACTTTAAAATCGAGTGTGATAGACACTTTCATACAATATTTCCAAGAGATACTTTGACTATCGTATACATGACAATTAATTAAATCAATTAATATGGCGAAATGGTACAAAATGCGCTAACCTGTGCATGTTACTCCATCTCCATAGTAGCCTGTATTACATGTACATGTGAAAGATTCCATGGTGTCGGTGCAAAGAGCATTTACGTCACAATCATTAGTACCCAAAGTACATTCATCCGTTAGAGCTATGCAAAAATGTAGGAAGTCAGATATCTTTAGAAAGACTATTATAATGTTAACGTTTTTCTAATGAAAAAGTGTGTAAATGGCAAATTATGGTATCTGACAGTTTATATTATTATTTTAAGTGTGCTCAATTAATTCAGGCCGTATTCATGAGGAACAGAAAAACACATACATAACCACCCCAACCAACCAACACCCCCATTTGCCACACATAATTAGGTATCAAACAGATTTTGATGTATGATCAAAAGAAAAGTTGAAATGCTTCTTGTACTTTTAAACATTGAATATAAATCCAATAATAGTCAAAAATAGTTGGCTTTGCTTTACAACATCGTGTATCATATTTCATTGAGTTCATCATAATCATAAATATTGGTACGGAAACGCATTTGTTTTGAAAAATTGAAACGAACATAGTCTATGGTATCGATAGGAATACAACATTTCCAAAAGGTAGTTGGAAATTATATAATATGGCAACATGGTACAAAATTGACTAACCTGTGCATGTTACTCCATCTCCATAGTAGCCGGTATTACATGTACACGTAAAAGATTCCGTAGTATCGGTGCAAAGAGCATTTACGTCACAATCATCAGTACCCAAAGTACATTCATCCATCAGAGCTGTACGAAAAATGTGCCAAGTCAGCTAAATTCCAAATGATTATTATGAAGTTACCATTTTTACTTTAAAATCGTGTGTGATAGGCACTTTCATACAATATTTCCAAGAGATACTTTGACCATCGTATACGTGACAATTATTTAAATCAATTAATATGGCGAAATGGTGCAAAATGGGCTAACCTGTGCATGTTACTCCATCTCCATGGTAGCCGGTATTACATGTACATGTGAAAGATTCCATGGTATCGGTGCAAAGAGCATTTACGTCACAATCATCAGTACCCAAAGTACATTCATCCATTAGAGCTATACAAAAATATACCAAGTCAGATATCTTTGGAAAGACTATCATAAAGTTACCGTTTTTCTAATGAAAAAGTGTGTAAATGGCAAATTATGGTATCTGACAGTTTATATTATTATTTTAAGTGTGCTCAAATAATTCAGGTAGTATTCATGAGGAACAGAAAAACACATACATAACCACCCCAACCAACACCCCCATTTGCCACACATAATTAGGTATCAAACAGATTTTGATGTATGATCAAAAGAAAAGTTGAAATGCTTCTTGTACTTTTAAACATTGAATATGAATCCAATAATAGTCAAAAATAGTTGGCTTTGCTTTACAACATCGTGTATCATATTTCATTGAGTTTATCATAAATATTGGTACGGAAACGCATTTGTTTTGAAAAATTGAAACGAACATAGTCTATGGTATCGATAGGAATACAACATTTCCAAAAGGTAGTTGGAAATTAATTAATATGGCAACATGGTACAAAATGGACTAACCTGTGCATGTTACTCCATCTCCATAGTAGCCGGTATTACATGTACACGTGAAAGATTCCATGGTATCGGTGCAAAGAGCATTTACGTCACAATCATCAGTACCCAAAGTACATTCATCCATCAGAGCTGTACAAAAAATGTGCCAAGTCAGATAAATTCCAAATGATTATTATGAAGTTACCATTTTTACTTTAAAATCGTGTGTGATAGGCACTTTCATACAATATTTCCAAGAGATACTTTGACTATCGTATACGTGACAATTATTTAAATCAATTAATATGGCGAAATGGTACAAAATGGGCTAACCTGTGCATGTTACTCCATCTCCATAGTAGCCTGTATTACATGTACATGTGAAAGATTCCATGGTGTTGGTGCAAAGAGCATTTACGTCACAATCATCAGTACCCAAAGTACATTCATCCGTTAGAGCTATGCAAAAATGTAGCAAGTCAGATATCTTTAGAAAGACTATTATAAAGTTACCGTTTTTCTAATGAAAAAGTGTGTAAATGGCAAATAATGGTATCTGACAGTTTATATTATTATTTTAAGTGTGCTCAATTAATTCAGGTAGTATTCATGAGGAACAGAAAAACACATACATAACCACCCCAACCAACACCCCCATTTGCCACACATAATTAGGTATCAAACAGATTTTGATGTATGATCAAAAGAAAAGTTGAAATGCTTCTTGTACTTTTAAACAATGAATATAAATCCAATAATAGTCAAAAATAGTTGGCTTTGCTGTACAACATCGTGTATCATATTTTATGGAGTTCATCATAAATATTGGTACGGAAACGCATTTGTTTTGAAAAATTGAAACGAACCTAGTAGATGGTATTGATAGGAATACAACATTTCCAAAAGGTAGTTGGAAATTAATTAATATGACGACATGGTACAAAATGGACTAACCTGTGCATGTTACTCCATCTCCATAGTAGCCGGTATTACATGTACATGTAAAAGATTCCATGGTATCGGTGCAAAGAGCATTTACGTCACAATCATCAGTACCCAGAGTACATTCATCCATCAAAGCTGTACAAAAAATGTGCCAAGTCAGATAAATTCCAAATGACTATTATGAAGTTACCATTTTAACTTTAAAAACGTGTGTGATAGGCACTTTCATACAATATTTCCAAGAGATACTTTGACTATCGTATACATGACAATTATTTAAATCAATTAATATTCCACAATGGTACAAAATGGACTAACCTGTGCATGTTACTCCATCTCCATAGTAGCCGGTATGACATGTACATGCGAAAGATTCCATGGTATCGGTGCAAAGAGCATTTACGTCACAATCATCAGTACCCAAAGTACATTCATCCATTAGAGCTATACAAAAATGTAGCAAGTCAGATATCTTTAGAAAGACTGTTATAAAGTTACCGTTTTTCTAATTAAAAAGGTATGAATGGCAAATTATGGTATCTGACAGTTTATATTATTATTTTAAGTGTGCTCAATTAATTCAGGCAGTATTCATGAGGAACAGAAAAACATATACATAACCACCCCAACCAACACATCCATTTGCCACACATAATTAGGTATCAAACAGATTTTGATGTATGATCAAAAGAAAAGTTGAAATGCTTCTTGTACGTTTCAACATTGAATGTAAATCCAATAATACAATAATAGTCAAAAATAGTTGGTTTTGCTTTACAACATCGAGTATCATATTTCGTTGATTGCATCATAAATATTGGTACAGAAACGCATTTGTTTTGAAAAATTGAAACGAACATAGTAGATGGTATCGACAGGAATACAACATTTCCAAAAGGTAGTTGGAAATTAATTAATATGGCGATATGGTACAAAATGGACTAACCTGTGCATGTTACTCCATCTCCATAGTAGCCGGTATTACATGTACAGGTAAAAGATTCCATGGTATCGGTGCAAAGAGCATTTACGTCACAATCATCAGTACCCAAAGTACATTCATCCATTAGAGCTATGCAAAAATGTAGCAAGTCAGATATCTTTAGAAAGACTATTATAAAGTTACCGTTTTTCTAATGAAAAAGTGTGTAAATGACAAATTATGGTATCTGACAGTTTATATTATTTTAAGTGTGCTCAATTAATTCAGGTAGTATTCATGAGGAACAGAAAAACACATACATAACCACCCCAACCAACACCCCCATTTGCCACACATAATTAGGTATCAAACAGATTTTGATGTATGATCAAAAGAAAAGTTGAAATGCTTCTTGTACTTTTAAACAATGAATATAAATCCAATAATAGTCAAAAATAGTTGGCTTTGCTGTACAACATCGTGTATCATATTTTATGGAGTTCATCATAAATATTGGTACGGAAACGCATTTGTTTTGAAAAATTGAAACGAACCTAGTAGATGGTATTGATAGGAATACAACATTTCCAAAAGGTAGTTGGAAATTAATTAATATGACGACATGGTACAAAATGGACTAACCTGTGCATGTTACTCCATCTCCATAGTAGCCGGTATTACATGTACATGTAAAAGATTCCATGGTATCGGTGCAAAGAGCATTTACGTCACAATCATCAGTACCCAGAGTACATTCATCCATCAAAGCTGTACAAAAATGTGCCAAGTCAGATAAATTCCAAATGACTATTATGAAGTTACCATTTTAACTTTAAAAACGTGTGTGATAGGCACTTTCATACAATATTTCCAAGAGATACTTTGACTATCGTATACATGACAATTATTTAAATCAATTAATATTCCAAAATGGTACAAAATGGACTAACCTGTGCATGTTACTCCATCTCCATAGTAGCCGGTATGACATGTACATGCGAAAGATTCCATGGTATCGGTGCAAAGAGCATTTACGTCACAATCATCAGTACCCAAAGTACATTCATCCATTAGAGCTATACAAAAATGTAGCAAGTCAGATATCTTTAGAAAGACTATTATAAAGTTACCGTTTTTCTAATGAAAAAGGTATGAATGGCAAATAATGGTATCTGACAGTTTATATTATTATTTTAAGTGTGCTCAATTAATTCAGGCAGTATTCATGAGGAACAGAAAAACACATACATAACCACCCCAACCAACACATCCATTTGCCACACATAATTAGGTATCAAACAGATTTTGATGTATGATCAAAAGAAAAGTTGAAATACTTCTTGTACTTTTAAACAATGAATATAAATCCAATAATAGTCAAAAATAGTTGGCTTTGCTGTACAACATCGTGTATCATATTTCATGGAGTTCGTCATAAATATTGGTACGGAAACGCATTTGTTTTGAAAAATTGAAACGAACATAGTAGATGGTATCGACAGGGATACAACATTTCCAAAAGGTAGTTGGAAATTAATTAATATGGCGATATGGTAAAAAATGGACTAACCTGTGCATGTTACTCCATCTCCATAGTAGCCGGTATTACATGTACACGTAAAAGATTCCATGGTATCGGTGCAAAGAGCATTTACGTCACAATCATCAGTACCCAAAGTACATTCATCCATTAGAGCTATGCAAATGTAGCAAGTCAGATATCTTTAGAAAGACTATTATAAAGTTACCGTTTTTCTAATGAAAAAGTGTGTAAATGACAAATTATGGTATCTGACAGTTTATATTATTTTAAGTGTGCTCAATTAATTCAGGTAGTATTCATGAGGAACAGAAAAACACATACATAACCACCCCAACCAACACCCCATTTGCCACACATAATTAGGTATCAAACAGATTTTGATGTATGATCAAAAGAAAAGTTGAAATGCTTCTTGTACTTTTAAACAATGAATATAAATCCAATAATAGTCAAAAATAGTTGGCTTTGCTGTACAACATCGTGTATCATATTTCATGGAGTTCATCATAAATATTGGTACGGAAACGCATTTGTTTTGAAAAATTGAAACGAACCTAGTAGATGGTATTGATAGGAATACAACATTTCCAAAAGGTAGTTGGAAATTAATTAATATGACGACATGGTACAAAATGGACTAACCTGTGCATGTTACGCCATCTCCATAGTAGCCGGTATTACATGTACATGTAAAAGATTCCATGGTATCGGTGCAAAGAGCATTTACGTCACAATCATCAGTACCCAAAGTACATTCATCCATCAGAGCTGTACAAAAAATGTGCCAAGACAAATAAATTCCAAATGATTATTATGAAGTTACCATTTTTACTTTAAAAACGTGTGTGATAGGCACTTTCATACAATATTTCCAAGAGATACTTTGACTATCGTATACATGACAATTATTTAAATCAATTAATATTCCAAAATGGTACAAAATGGACTAACCTGTGCATGTTACTCCATCTCCATAGTAGCCGGTATGACATGTACATGCGAAAGATTCCATGGTATCGGTGCAAAGAGCATTTACGTCACAATCATCAGTACCCAAAGTACATTCATCCATTAGAGCTATACAAAAATGTAGCAAGTCAGATATCTTTAGAAAGACTATTATAAAGTTACCGTTTTTCTAATGAAAAAGGTATGAATGGCAAATTATGGTATCTGACAGTTTATATTATTATTTTAAGTGTGCTCAATTAATTCAGGCAGTATTCATGAGGAACAGAAAAACACATACATAACCACCCCAACCAACATATCCATTTGCCACACATAATTAGGTATCAAACAGATTTTGATGTATGATCAAAAGAAAAGTTGAAATACTTCTTGTACTTTTAAACAATGAATATAAATCCAATAATAGTCAAAAATAGTTGGCTTTGCTGTACAACATCGTGTATCATATTTCATGGAGTTCGTCATAAATATTGGTACGGAAACGCATTTGTTTTGAAAAATTGAAACGAACATAGTAGATGGTATCGACAGGGATACAACATTTCCAAAAGGTAGTTGGAAATTAATTAATATGGCGATATGGTACAAAATGGACTAACCTGTGCATGTTACTCCATCTCCATAGTAGCCGGTATTACATGTACACGTAAAAGATTCCATGGTATCGGTGCAAAGAGCATTTACGTCACAATCATCAGTACCCAAAGTACATTCATCCATTAGAGCTATGCAAAATGTAGCAAGTCAGATATCTTTAGAAAGACTATTATAAAGTTACCGTTTTTCTAATGAAAAAGTGTGTAAATGACAAATTATGGTATCTGACAGTTTATATTATTTTAAGTGTGCTCAATTAATTCAGGTAGTATTCATGAGGAACAGAAAAACACATACATAACCACCCCAACCAACACATCCATTTGCCACACATAATTAGGTATCAAACAGATTTTGATGTATGATCAAAAGAAAAGTTGAAATACTTCTTGTACTTTTCAACATTGAATGTAAATCCAATAATACAATAATAGTCAAAAATAGTTGGTTTTGCTTTACAACATCGTGTATCATATTTCGTTGATTGCATCATAAATATTGGTACAGAAACGCATTTGTTTTGAAAAATTGAAACGAACATAGTAGATGGTATCGACAGGAATACAACATTTCCAAAAGGTAGTTGGAAATTAATTAATTTATATTAGACTTTATTTCAACACGGAAAGCCCAATTCAACAAAAGTTGTTCTTCCTTGGGGCCGTGCATAAACAAATATAATGTACAAAATACCAAATAATTGCAAAAGCTTATTATCTAGACTTAAACATATTACAAACTCAAAATTATTAATTGTCAAGCCAAAATGATACTTATGGTTACATACATACCATGCTTACAGGCATGGCTTTATGATTTTTAAGATTATTTTTGAAAGTATACAATGTTGGAGAGTTTTGGATATTATTTTCTAGTTCATTCCAGCTTACAGCACCTCTATATGACAGACTGCGCTTTTTGTACTCTGTTCTTGGCAGGGGAATAGTTACATTGCTTTGGCTTTGACGAAAATTATAGGTATTGTTTACGTGACTGAAAATATGACTCAAATAAGGAGGTGCAAGATGATTTAAGATTTTGTAGGTTAAAATTAAACAATTTGAGTTTTGTCTGTCAATTAATGGTTTCCAATTAAGTTCAGCACGGACATCTATGCTAGGTGTGTCCCATTGTGCACCACAGATAGTTCTTGCAGCCCTGTTTTGAATAACTTGAAGTTTCTTTGAAACAGTAACACCACAATTTCCCCATACAACATTACAATAATCTAAGTGCGGCAGAACAATAGCATTATACACAGTACATAAAATATCCTTAGGGAGACTATTTGCCCTGCATTGTTTGAGCATGAACATACCTTTTAGACTTTTTACGTGCATTATTGATTTGCTCATTCCAAGTTAATGTGTCATCAATAATTACACCCAGATGTTTACATTTATTAACTTTCTTTATAGTTACACCATTTATGTTGATAGATAATTCATTAACACTGTTCTTAATTGTATTGAGTCTTTGTCTAGATCCTATTAGCATAAATTCAGTTTTATCAGTATTCAGACTAAGTTTATTACTTTGTAACCAATTATTTATAATTTTTAAATCATTATTAATACATTCCGTGATATCATTTGACGAGTTAGAGGCATAGTACAACACAGTATCATCTGCATACATATTAACTTTACAATGAGAAACATAATTTGGTAAATCATTTATATAAATGAGAAAAGCGAGTGGTCCGTCAATTGAGCCCTGGGGCATTCCACAAACAGTTTCTTTAAAGTCTGAGAGAGTCCCATTTACAGATGTACATTGGGTGCGACCAGAAAGATAACTAGTAAACCACTTAATACAATATTCACCTACTTTATACATTTTAAGCTTACTCAAGAAGATATTATGGTCTACGGTGTCAAATGCTTTCTTCAGATCCAGCAGACATAATCCAATTAAATTACCTTTATCAATTTCATTATACCAGTCCTCCGTGATGTTTATAAGAGAAGAAGTGGAGTGAGATGGCCGGAAACCAGATTGGTTTATATTAATTAAACAATTTACATTTAAGTACTCGTACAGTTGATCGAAAACAGCCCTTTCAATAATTTTAGAGATAACAACTAGAATTGAGATAGGTCTATAATTGCTAGGATCATTGGGATCCCCAGCTTTAAATACAGGAATAACCTTTGCACGTTTCCAGCATGTAGGAAAAGTACATGATGCAAAAGAATTATTTATTAAATAAGTTACAATTGGTGTGATTACTGGTGATGCTATTTTCAGTAGTCGAGATGGAATGTTATCTAAACCAGTAGCTTTATCATTTGCTAACTTATTGAGTTGATTGAATACATAGTCATTTGATACATGTACAAATTCAAAATGTGACTGATCAGTTTGCTGCTTTTCATTGACTTCATAATTACAAAAGTTATTTTTAGCAATCTTACTTGCAAGTTTAGGGCCTATATTGGCAAAAAAATTGTTCAATTCATTTGCTTTATCCTTTGGTTCAGTTAGTGCCAGGCCATTTTCAGAGTTAATAACAGAGATTTTTGTATTTTTACCTTTAGATGGAACAATATGCCATAGATGTTCCCAGCTTTTTTTAATATTATTCTTGTGTGCATCAAAACCTTGTTTAAGAAACTCTTTCTTTTTATCTTTTATAAGTTTGTTAGTTTCGTTTCTAATTTTACGGAAATTTTCCCAGCATTTGTTATCATTACTTGATTTAATAGCAATTTGTTTAAGTTTGTCTCGTTTACGCATCATATTAAGCTCATCATCAGTGATCCATGGAGAACACTTTTTTCAAATTCTATGCTTTTTAAAAGGTGCATGCCTGTCAATTACTTCAAGAAATAATTTTTCAAATAGTTCAGCTGAAATGTTAACATTACCAGTATTAAATACACTATCCCAGTTTGTTTGACACAAATCATTTAAGAAGTCAGTTTCATTGAATTTCTTGTAAGAACGAGATGTTCTGAAGTTATGTTTATCTGCATGCATTTTATCATCATCATTTTCATTTGTTGGTTCATTACATATCCTGTGTTTTTTACCCCATATTGCATATGATATTGAATGGTCACTTATACCAACATGAATTACTCCAGAATCACATATCTTAGAAGGATTTGTACAATAAATAACATCAATGAGTGTTTTACTATTCTTAGTTATCCTAGTTGGTTCCTTAATTAGCTGTACAAGGTTCATATTACTACAAATTTCTTTGAGCCTATTTGTATAACAATGAGGAGTGCTTGTTAATAGATCACAATTTAGATCACCCATAAGAATATAATCTTTACCTTCTGACTCAACTACTTGAAGAAGATGATTAAGATGATTGAATAGATCAATAGCTGACCCAGGCACTCTATACCATAATATAACTATAATAGGTTTCCTTTTAAAAGGCATTAGTTCAATTGTAAGCAGTTCAAGTTGATTTGAAACTAAATCATCTCTTACTTTGTGAATACAGTTTTTGTTTACATAAAAGCTACACCCCACGTCTATTATTAACATAATTTCCATTTAGTACTCTATCATGTCTATACAAAAATAATTATCAATATCTATAATGTTATCTGATATATGTTCATTTAAGAAAGTTTCACCAAGTCCCATTACATCAATGGGATTATCATTAAGTATATGTTTTAGCTCATCAATATTACCAGTAAGACTACAAATGTTTAGGTTTGCTAAAACAATATTTTTCCCATGTGTATTAAGAACTTTGTAGGATTAAAATCATTCAAGTGATTAATACCATTACTATTATTATTGTCTTTACTGACTTGGTTTGAATTGTCACTTGATATATTTAAACTATTGTTGCTTTCAATACCCATACAAGCTTCACTAACATCATTTAAAACATAATCAGTATAACTGTCATTGCTATTTTCAACACTATTTTCATTTAAAAGGTGGATGCTATTTGTTAATTCATTGTTCGCTTCGTATATGGTACAAAATGGACTAACCTGTGCATGTTACTCCATCTCCATAGTAGCCGGTATTACATGTACACGTAAAAGATTCCATGGTATCGGTGCAAAGAGCATTTACGTCACAATTATCAGTACCCAAAGTACATTCATCCATTAGAGCTATACAAAAATGTAGCAAGTCAGATATCTTTAGAAAGACTATTATAAAGTTACCGTTTTTCTAATGAAAAAGTGTGTAAATGACAAATTATGGTATCTGACAGTTTATATTATTTTAAGTGTGCTCAATTAATTCAGGTAGTATTCATGAGGAACAGAAAAACACATACATAACCACCCCAACCAACACCCCCATTTGCCACACATAATTAGGTATCAAACAGAGTTTGATGTATGATCAAAAGAAAAGTTGAAATGCTTCTTGTACTTTTAAACAATGAATATAAATCCAATAATAGTCAAAAATAGTTGGCTTTGCTGTACAACATCGTGTATCATATTTTATGGAGTTCATCATAAATATTGGTACGGAAACGCATTTGTTTTGAAAAATTGAAACGAACCTAGTAGATGGTATTGATAGGAATACAACATTTCCAAAAGGTAGTTGGAAATTCATTAATATGACGACATGGTACAAAATGGACTAACCTGTGCATGTTACTCCATCTCCATAGTAGCCGGTATGACATGTACATGCGAAAGATTCCATGGTATCGGTGCAAAGAGCATTTACGTCACAATCATCAGTACCCAAAGTACATTCATCCATTAGAGCTATACAAAAATGTAGCAAGTCAGATATCTTTAGAAAGACTATTATAAAGTTACCGTTTTTCTAATGAAAAAGGTATGAATGGCAAATTATGGTATCTGACAGTTTATATTATTATTTTAAGTGTGCTCAATTAATTCAGGCAGTATTCATGAGGAACAGAAAAACACATACATAACCACCCCAACCAACACATCCATTTGCCACACATAATTAGGTATCAAACAGATTTTGATGTATGATCAAAAGAAAAGTTGAAATACTTCTTGTACTTTTCAACATTGAATGTAAATCCAATAATACAATAATAGTCAAAAATAGTTGGTTTTGCTTTACAACATCGTGTATCATATTTCGTTGATTGCATCATAAATATTGGTACAGAAACGCATTTGTTTTGAAAAATTGAAACGAACATAGTAGATGGTATCGACAGGAATACAACATTTCCAAAAGGTAGTTGGAAATTAATTAATTTATATTAGACTTTATTTCAACACGGAAAGCCCAATTCAACAAAAGTTGTTCTTCCTTGGGGCCGTGCATAAACAAATATAATGTACAAAATAACAAATAATTGCAAAAGCTTATTATCTAGACTTAAACATATTACAAACTCAAAATTATTAATTGTCAAGCCAAAATGATACTTATGTTTACATACATACCATGCTTACAGGCATGGCTTTATGATTTTTAAGATTATTTTTGAAAGTATACAATGTTGGAGAGTTTTGGATATTATTTTCTAGTTCATTCCAGCTTACAGCACCTCTATATGACAGACTGCGCTTTTTGTACTCTGTTCTTGGCAGGGGAATAGTTACATTGCTTTGGCTTTGACGAAAATTATAGGTATTGTTTACGTGACTGAAAATATGACTCAAATAAGGAGGTGCAAGATGATTTAAGATTTTGTAGGTTAAAATTAAACAATTTGAGTTTTGTCTGTCAATTAATGGTTTCCAATTAAGTTCAGCACGGACATCTATGCTAGGTGTGTCCCATTGTGCACCACAGATAGTTCTTGCAGCCCTGTTTTGAATAACTTGAAGTTTCTTTGAAACAGTAACACCACAATTTCCCCATACAACATTACAATAATCTAAGTGCGGCAGAACAATAGCATTATACACAGTACATAAAATATCCTTAGGGAGACTATTTGCCCTGCATTGTTTGAGCATGAACATACCTTTTAGACTTTTTTACGTGCATTATTGATTTGCTCATTCCAAGTTAATGTGTCATCAATAATTACACCCAGATGTTTACATTTATTAACTTTCTTTATAGTTACACCATTTATGTTGATAGATAATTCATTAACACTGTTCTTAATTGTATTGAGTCTTTGTCTAGATCCTATTAGCATAAATTCAGTTTTATCAGTATTCAGACTAAGTTTATTACTTTGTAACCAATTATTTATAATTTTTAAATCATTATTAATACATTCCGTGATATCATTTGACGAGTTAGAGGCATAGTACAACACAGTATCATCTGCATACATATTAACTTTACAATGAGAAACATAATTTGGTAAATCATTTATATAAATGAGAAAAGCGAGTGGTCCGTCAATTGAGCCCTGGGGCATTCCACAAACAGTTTCTTTAAAGTCTGAGAGAGTCCCATTTACAGATGTACATTGGGTGCGACCAGAAAGATAACTAGTAAACCACTTAATACAATATTCACCTACTTTATACATTTTAAGCTTACTCAAGAAGATATTATGGTCTACGGTGTCAAATGCTTTCTTCAGATCCAGCAGACATAATCCAATTAAATTACCTTTATCAATTTCATTATACCAGTCCTCCGTGATGTTTATAAGAGAAGAAGTGGAGTGAGATGGCCGGAAACCAGATTGGTTTATATTAATTAAACAATTTACATTTAAGTACTCGTACAGTTGATCGAAAACAGCCCTTTCAATAATTTTAGAGATAACAACTATAATTGCTAGGATCATTGGGATCCCCAGCTTTAAATACAGGAGTAACCTTTGCACGTTTCCAGCATGTAGGAAAAGTACATGATGCAAAAGAATTATTTATTAAATAAGTTACAATTGGTGTGATTACTGGTGATGCTATTTTCAGTAGTCGAGATGGAATGTTATCTAAACCAGTAGCTTTATCATTTGCTAACTTATTGAGTTGATTGAATACATAGTCATTTGATACATGTACAAATTCAAAATGTGACTGATCAGTTTGCTGCTTTTCATTGACTTCATAATTACAAAAGTTATTTTTAGCAATCTTACTTGCAAGTTTAGGGCCTATATTGGCAAAAAAATTGTTCAATTCATTTGCTTTATCCTTAGGTTCAGTTAGTGCCAGGCCATTTTCAGAGTTAATAACAGTCTAGATTTTTGTATTTTTACCTTTAGATGGAACAATATGCCGTAGATGTTCCCAGCTTTTTTTAATATTATTCTTGTGTGCATCAAAACCTTGTTTAAGAAACTCTTTCTTTTTATCTTTTATAAGTTTGTTAGTTTCGTTTCTAATTTTACGGAAATTTTCCCAGCATTTGTTATCATTACTTGATTTAATAGCAATTTGTTTAAGTTTGTCTCGTTTACGCATCATATTAAGCTCATCATCAGTGATCCATGGAGAACACTTTTTACGAATTCTATGCTTTTTAAAAGGTGCATGCCTGTCAATTACTTCAAGAAATAATTTTTCAAATAGTTCAGCTGAAATGTTAACATTACCAGTATTAAATACACTATCCCAGTTTGTTTGACACAAATCATTTAAGAAGTCAGTTTCATTGAATTTCTTGTAAGAACGAGATGTTCTGAAGTTATGTTTATCTGCATGCATTTTATCATCATCATTTTCATTTGTTGGTTCATTACATATCCTGTGTTTTTACCCCATATTGCATATGATATTGAATGGTCACTTATACCAACATGAATTACTCCAGAATCACATATCTTAGAAGGATTTGTACAATAAATAACATCAATGAGTGTTTTACTATTCTTAGTTATCCTAGTTGGTTCCTTAATTAGCTGTACAAGGTTCATATTACTACAAATTTCTTTGAGCCTATTTGTATAACAATGAGGAGTGCTTGTTAATAGATCACAATTTAGATCACCCATAAGAATATAATCTTTACCTTCTGACTCAACTACTTGAAGAAGATGATTAAGATGATTGAATAGATCAATAGCTGACCCAGGCACTCTATACCATAATATAACTATAATAGGTTTCCTTTTAAAAGGCATTAGTTCAATTGTAAGCAGTTCAAGTTGATTTGAAACTAAATCATCTCTTACTTTGTGAATACAGTTTTTGTTTACATAAAAAGCTACACCCCCACGTCTATTATTAACATAATTTCCATTTAGTACTCTATCATGTCTATACAAAAAATAATTATCAATATCTATAATGTTATCTGATATATGTTCATTTAAGAAAGTTTCACCAAGTCCCATTACATCAATGGGATTATCATTAAGTATATGTTTTAGCTCATCAATATTACCAGTAAGACTACAAATGTTTATGTTTGCTAAAACAATATTTTTCCCATGTGTATTAAGAACTTTGTAGGAATTAAAATCATTCAAGTGATTAATACCATTACTATTATTATTGTCTTTACTGACTTGGTTTGAATTGTCACTTGATATATTTAAACTATTGTTGCTTTCAATACCCATACAAGCTTCACTAACATCATTTAAAACATAATCAGTATAACTGTCATTGCTATTTTCAACACTATTTTCATTTAAAAGGTGGATGCTATTTGTTAATTCATTGTTCGCTTCGTATATGGTACAAAATGGACTAACCTGTGCATGTTACTCCATCTCCATAGTAGCCGGTATTACATGTACACGTAAAAGATTCCATGGTATCGGTGCAAAGAGCATTTACGTCACAATTATCAGTACCCAAAGTACATTCATCCATTAGAGCTATGCAAAAATGTAGCAAGTCAGATATCTTTAGAAAGACTATTATAAAGTTACCGTTTTTCTAATGAAAAAGTGTGTAAATGGTAAATTATGGTATCTGACAGTTTATATTATTATTTTAAGTGTGCTCAATTAATTCAGGTAGTATTCATGAGGAACAGAAAAACACATACATAACCACCCCAACCAACACCCCCATTTGCCACACATAATTAGGTATCAAACAGATTTTGATGTATGATCAAAAGAAAAGTTGAAATGCTTCTTGTACTTTTAAACAATGAATATAAATCCAATAATAGTCAAAAATAGTTGGCTTTGCTGTACAACATCGTGTATCATATTTCATGGAGTTCATCATAAATATTGGTACGGAAACGCATTTGTTTTGAAAAATTGAAACGAACCTAGTAGATGGTATTGATAGGAATACAACATTTCCAAAAGGTAGTTGGAAATTAATTAATATGACGACATGGTACAAAATGGACTAACCTGTGCATGTTACTCCATCTCCATAGTAGCCGGTATTACATGTACATGTAAAAGATTCCATGGTATCGGTGCAAAGAGCATTTACGTCACAATCATCAGTACCCAAAGTACATTCATCCATCAGAGCTGTACAAAAAATGTGCCAAGACAAATAAATTCCAAATGATTATCATGAAGTTACCATTTTTACTTTAAAAACGTGTGTGATAGGCACTTTCATACAATATTTCCAAGAGATACTTTGACTGTCATATACGTGACAATAATTTAAATCAATTAATATGGCGAAATGGTACAAAATGGGATAACCTGTGCATGTTACTCCATCTCCATAGTAGCCGGTATTACATGTACATGTGAACGATTCCATGGTATCGGTGCAAAGAGCATTTACGTCACAATCATCAGTACCCAAAGTACATTCATCCATTAGAGCTATGCAAAAATGTAGCAAGTCAGATATCTTTAGAAAGACTATTATAAAGTTACCGTTTTCTAATGAAAAGTGTGTAAATGACAAATTATGGTATCTGACAGTTTATATTATTTTAAGTGTGCTCAATTAATTCAGGTAGTATTCATGAGGAACAGAAAAACACATACATAACCACCCCAACCAACACCCCCATTTGCCACACATAATTAGGTATCAAACAGAGTTTGATGTATGATCAAAAGAAAAGTTGAAATGCTTCTTGTACTTTTAAACAATGAATATAAATCCAATAATAGTCAAAAATAGTTGGCTTTGCTGTACAACATCGTGTATCATATTTTATGGAGTTCATCATAAATATTGGTACGGAAACGCATTTGTTTTGAAAAATTGAAACGAACCTAGTAGATGGTATTGATAGGAATACAACATTTCCAAAAGGTAGTTGGAAATTCATTAATATGACGACATGGTACAAAATGGACTAACCTGTGCATGTTACTCCATCTCCATAGTAGCCGGTATGACATGTACATGCGAAAGATTCCATGGTATCGGTGCAAAGAGCATTTACGTCACAATCATCAGTACCCAAAGTACATTCATCCATTAGAGCTATACAAAAATGTAGCAAGTCAGATATCTTTAGAAAGACTATTATAAAGTTACCGTTTTTCTAATGAAAAAGGTATGAATGGCAAATTATGGTATCTGACAGGTTATATTATTATTTTAAGTGTGCTCAATTAATTCAGGCAGTATTCATGAGGAACAGAAAAACACATACATAACCACCCCAACCAACACATCCATTTGCCACACATAATTAGGTATCAAACAGATTTTGATGTATGATCAAAAGAAAAGTTGAAATACTTCTTGTACTTTTCAACATTGAATGTAAATCCAATAATACAATAATAGTCAAAAATAGTTGGTTTTGCGTTACAACATCGTGTATCATATTTCGTTGATTGCATCATAAATATTGGTACAGAAACGCATTTGTTTTGAAAAATTGAAACGAACATAGTAGATGGTATCGACAGGAATACAACATTTCCAAAAGGTAGTTGGAAATTAATTAATTTATATTAGACTTTATTTCAACACGGAAAGCCCAATTCAACAAAAGTTGTTCTTCCTTGGGGCCGTGCATAAACAAACATATAATGTACAAAATAACAAATAATTGCAAAAGCTTATTATCTAGACTTAAACATATTACAAACTCAAAATTATTAATTGTCAAGCCAAAATGATACTTATGGTTACATACATACCATGCTTACAGGCATGGCTTTATGATTTTTAAGATTATTTTTGAAAGTATACAATGTTGGAGAGTTTTGGATATTATTTTCTAGTTCATTCCAGCTTACAGCACCTCTATATGACAGACTGCGCTTTTTGTACTCTGTTCTTGGCAGGGGAATAGTTACATTGCTTTGGCTTTGACGAAAATTATAGGTATTGTTTACGTGACTGAAAATATGACTCAAATAAGGAGGTGCAAGATGATTTAAGATTTTGTAGGTTAAAATTAAACAATTTGAGTTTTGTCTGTCAATTAATGGTTTCCAATTAAGTTCAGCACGGACATCTATGCTAGGTGTGTCCCATTGTGCACCACAGATAGTTCTTGCAGCCCTGTTTTGAATAACTTGAAGTTTCTTTGAAACAGTAACACCACAATTTCCCCATACAACATTACAATAATCTAAGTGCGGCAGAACAATAGCATTATACACAGTACATAAAATATCCTTAGGGAGACTATTTGCCCTGCATTGTTTGAGCATGAACATACCTTTTAGACTTTTTTACGTGCATTATTGATTTGCTCATTACAAGTTAATGTGTCATCAATAATTACACCCAGATGTTTACATTTATTAACTTTCTTTATAGTTACACCATTTATGTTGATAGATAATTCATTAACACTGTTCTTAATTGTATTGAGTCTTTGTCTAGATCCTATTAGCATAAATTCAGTTTTATCAGTATTCAGACTAAGTTTATTACTTTGTAACCAATTATTTATAATTTTTAAATCATTATTAATACATTCCGTGATATCATTTGACGAGTTAGAGGCATAGTACAACACAGTATCATCTGCATACATATTAACTTTACAATGAGAAACATAATTTGGTAAATCATTTATATAAATGAGAAAAGCGAGTGGTCCGTCAATTGAGCCCTGGGGCATTCCACAAACAGTTTCTTTAAAGTCTGAGAGAGTCCCATTTACAGATGTACATTGGGTGCGACCAGAAAGATAACTAGTAAACCACTTAATACAATATTCACCTACTTTATACATTTTAAGCTTACTCAAGAAGATATTATGGTCTACGGTGTCAAATGCTTTCTTCAGATCCAGCAGACATAATCCAATTAAATTACCTTTATCAATTTCATTATACCAGTCCTCCGTGATGTTTATAAGAGAAGAAGAAGTGGAGTGAGATGGCCGGAAACCAGATTGGTTTATATTAATTAAACAATTTACATTTAAGTACTCGTACAGTTGATCGAAAACAGCCCTTTCAATAATTTTAGAGATAACAACTAGAATTGAGATAGGTCTATAATTGCTAGGATCATTGGGATCCCCAGCTTTAAATACAGGAATAACCTTTGCACGTTTCCAGCATGTAGGAAAAGTACATGATGCAAAAGAATTATTTATTAAATAAGTTACAATTGGTGTGATTACTGGTGATGCTATTTTCAGTAGTCGAGATGGAATGTTATCTAAACCAGTAGCTTTATCATTTGCTAACTTATTGAGTTGATTGAATACATAGTCATTTGATACATGTACAAATTCAAAATGTGACTGATCAGTTTGCTGCTTTTCATTGACTTCATAATTACAAAAGTTATTTTTAGCAATCTTACTTGCAAGTTTAGGGCCTATATTGGCAAAAACATTGTTCAATTCATTTGCTTTATCCTTAGGTTCAGTTAGTGCCAGGCCATTTTCAGAGTTAATAACAGAGACTTTTGTATTTTTACCTTTAGATGGAACAATATGCCGTAGATGTTCCCAGCTTTTTTTAATATTATTCTTGTGTGCATCAAAACCTTGTTTAAGAAACTCTTTCTTTTTATCTTTTATAAGTTTGTTAGTTTCGTTTCTAATTTTACGGAAATTTTCCCAGCATTTGTTATCATTACTTGATTTAATAGCAATTTATTTAAGTTTGTCTCGTTTACGCATCATATTAAGCTCATCATCAGTGATCCATGGAGAACACTTTTTACGAATTCTATGCTTTTTAAAAGGTGCATGCCTGTCAATTACTTCAAGAAATAATTTTTCAAATAGTTCAGCTGAAATGTTAACATTACCAGTATTAAATACACTATCCCAGTTTGTTTGACACAAATCATTTAAGAAGTCAGTTTCATTGAATTTCTTGTAAGAACGAGATGTTCTGAAGTTATGTTTATCTGCATGCATTTTATCATCATCATTTTCATTTGTTGGTTCATTACATATCCTGTGTTTTTTACCCCATATTGCATATGATATTGAATGGTCACTTATACCAACATGAATTACTCCAGAATCACATATCTTAGAAGGATTTGTACAATAAATAACATCAATGAGTGTTTTACTATTCGTAGTTATCCTAGTTGGTTCCTTAATTAGCTGTACAAGGTTCATATTACTACAAATTTCTTTGAGCCTATTTGTATAACAATGAGGAGTGCTTGTTAATAGATCACAATTTAGATCACCCATAAGAATATAATCTTTACCTTCTGACTCAACTACTTGAAGAAGATGATTAAGATGATTGAATAGATCAATAGCTGACCCAGGCACTCTATACCATAATATAACTATAATAGGTTTCCTTTTAAAAGGCATTAGTTCAATTGTAAGCAGTTCAAGTTGATTTGAAACTAAATCATCTCTTACTTTGTGAATACAGTTTTTGTTTACATAAAAAGCTACACCCCCACGTCTATTATTAACATAATTTCCATTTAGTACTCTATCATGTCTATACAAAAAATAATTATCAATATCTATAATGTTATCTGATATATGTTCATTTAAGAAAGTTTCACCAAGTCCCATTACATCAATGGGATTATCATTAAGTATATGTTTTAGCTCATCAATATTACCAGTAAGTCTACAAATGTTTAGGTTTGCTAAAACAATATTTTTCCCATGTGTATTAAGAACTTTGTAGGGATTAAAATCATTCAAGTGATTAATACCATTACTATTATTATTGTCTTTACTGACTTGGTTTGAATTGTCACTTGATATATTTAAACTATTGTTGCTTTCAATACCCATACAAGCTTCACTAACATCATTTAAAACATAATCAGTATAACTGTCATTGCTATTTTCAACACTATTTTCATTTAAAAAGGTGGATGCTATTTGTTAATTCATTGTTCGCTTCGTATATGGTACAAAATGGACTAACCTGTGCATGTTACTCCATCTCCATAGTAGCCGGTATTACATGTACACGTAAAAGATTCCATGGTATCGGTGCAAAGAGCATTTACGTCACAATTATCAGTACCCAAAGTACATTCATCCATTGGAGCTATGCAAAAATGTAGCAAGTCAGATATCTTTAGAAAGACTATTATAAAGTTACCGTTTTTCTAATGAAAAAGTGTGTAAATGGCAAATTATGATATCTGACAGTTTATATTATTATTTTAAGTGTGCTCAATTAATTCAGGTAGTATTCATGAGGAACAGAAAAACACATACATAACCACCCCAACCAACACCCCCATTTGCCACACATAATTAGGTATCAAACAGATTTTGATGTATGATCAAAAGAAAAGTTGAAATGCTTCTTGTACTTTTAAACAATGAATATAAATCCAATAATAGTCAAAAATAGTTGGCTTTGCTGTACAACATCGTGTATCATATTTCATGGAGTTCATCATAAATATTGGTACGGAAACGCATTTGTTTTGAAAAATTGAAACGAACCTAGTAGATGGTATTGATAGGAATACAACATTTCCAAAAGGTAGTTGGAAATTAATTAATATGACGACATGGTACAAAATGGACTAACCTGTGCATGTTACTCCATCTCCATAGTAGCCGGTATTACATGTACATGTAAAAGATTCCATGGTATCGGTGCAAAGAGCATTTACGTCACAATCATCAGTACCCAAAGTACATTCATCCATCAGAGCTGTACAAAAAATGTGCCAAGACAAATAAATTCCAAATGATTATTATGAAGTTACCATTTTTACTTTAAAAACGTGTGTGATAGGCACTTTCATACAATATTTCCAAGAGATACTTTGACTGTCATATACGTGACAATAATTTAAATCAATTAATATGGCGAAATGGTACAAAATGGGATAACCTGTGCATGTTACTCCATCTCCATAGTAGCCGGTATTACATGTACATGTGAACGATTCCATGGTATCGGTGCAAAGAGCATTTACGTCACAATCATCAGTACCCAAATTACATTCATCCATTAGAGATATACAAAAATGTAGCAAGTCAGATATCTTTTAAAAGACCATTATAAAGTTACCGTTTTTCTAATGAAAAAGGTATGAATGGCAAATAATGGTATCTGACAGTTTATATTATTATTGTAAGTGTGCTCAAATAATTCAGGTAGAATTCATGAGGAACAGAAAAACACATACATAGCCACCCCAACCAACACATCCATTTGCCACACATAATTAGGTATCAAACAGATTTTGATGTATGATCAAAAGAAAAGTTGAAAAGCTTCTTGTACTTTTCAACATTGAATGTAAATCCAATAATAGTCAAAAATTATTCCTCATATATTTGTGCTGATGAGCAGACGTGTACTCCTGAGTGCTCCTAAATTCATACAAATTTGGACTGTTTCCTGATTGCTTTTGTATTTGTATTTCATACCATTTTGAAGTTGTAAACACCAGGATGATTTATATGTACTTTGTTTCTTCAGAATATTAGCAATTTTTGTGTATTTTCCATGAATTTGGAATAATTTGGAATACTGATATTGGACTTCAATGTGTGACTGTTATTGATTATTGATCTACTACCAGCTCTTCTGAACTTTCTACATAATGGCCAGTACAATAGGCCTACTGAATACAACAATGGACTCAGTGAGTCATAGCCAGCCTTCACCTTCCTCCATGTTTAATGCTACAAATACAAGCTCAAGTTGTAGTTTTGATGGTTTCTCAACTACTGATCTTTCTTATGTTCCACCACATATTTGGGAACTTTTGCCAAGAAAAGACTCATTAACAATCCATGTCCATAACAAGTCTGCTTTTCAATTGTTTGAAAAGGAAGTGAAACAGGACTATGGTGAACCCACAAATATGATGCATAATGGAAATATATACAGAGGCTTTGTTTCTAGTGGAGAAGGAGTTACAATTACTCTATATCAAACTGGAACTGTAAGAGTACAGGGAGGAGGCTATGCCCATTGGGCTACTAAAGTTCTTCCCAAACTAGCCAGATCAGTAATGGCACAACTTGGCAATGTGACTGATGAATCCCAAACAGATCCAACTGTATGCAGCCCATCCACAGTTACAGAATCATCTTCAAGCCAACCACCTTTAAGTGCGCCAAACTTTTCTCTTGGAAGTCTTCTGAGCTCCACACCAGTTCATCCACAGAAGTCAAGAATTTCACAATCTCCTTCAATCTCCCTCAAATCTCCTTCAAATTCTGATCATGATGATAATACTGATAAGCTTCAGTTAGCACTAGTGGAGAACCTGATCACATGTGTTGAAGAAAGAACTAAGTACAAGACAGAAAACTCAATGCTGAGAGAAAGAGTTGCATCGCTGATACAAGAGGTTGATAAGCTTTCTTCTAAGCTTTCTGAAGAGTTCTCAGAAGAGAGAAAACATCTGCTTCAACAAATTCAAGACCTCTCATCTTGCAAACGCAGCACATCTACATGTACAGCATCAACACAGACAACACCATACAGTGATGCAGCGAGTATCCCATCACTTAGCATTACCACTACCAAGCAGTCTACCTCAGCACCCTCTTATGTGTTTAAGCATTTTCTTGCTGAACCTTCAACTCAATCTAACAATAAATCTACACTTTCAAAGCCAAATGTATCTTCTCAACAATATAATGTTCCAGTGTCCAACAGGTTTACTTTGCTGGAACCGCAAGATTCTGACGATACAGCAGTTACACGTCCATCAGCGAAAAACCGCGCCTCAAATTTGATCACTAACAATGCATCTACGAAGTCATCACAGGCTAAATCTAAGGACAAACATGTAACAAAAAGACAACCTGATGCTGCTCTCTCAAAGCCGAAGATTTTAATATTTGGTGACTCCATTTCCAAGAGGATAGATAGTGAACGACTTTCACGCAGTGCCAAAGTCATCAATCACAGCGAAAGTGGTCGTCATATTGAACAAGTTTGCAATGATATTTCTGTGAACAAGAGTTCTGGTGCTGAATCTATCATCATACATGTTGGTACCAACAATCTTCAAAGAGACTCTATTGAAACTATAACTGACAAATATAACACCATGTGTGAGCGTGTGAAATCTGAAATGCCCAAGTGTTCCGTTGCTATTTCATCAATCATCCAAAGGACAGATAAACCTCACCTCAAACCTAAGTTGGATGCTGTGAATGATAAACTACATAATATATGTACTCAAAATAACTGGACATTCATAGATAATACTGCAATTCAGGACTTAGGGAATGACAAACTTCATCCTAATGCACGCGGCATAAGCTTTCTTGCCAAAAACTATCAGGATTTTTTGAGAAAGGCACATCCCTCCCTTTTTCAGCAGGGTCGGAAATTGTATCAACGACGAACTGTACCACAAATTCGCACCCCTGTGAAAACTGCAGGTCTACTGGGAAATGCCCCAACATTAACTTTCTTAATGTCGGAGATACCGCGAAACTTCGAGTCTGTAACACAGAGGAAGTATCCTACAGCCTGAAGTCTTGCAAAGTTGATCTAAAATCGAACTCTAAAACACCTAATGATAAAGTTAATGAAAATAATATTAATGATGTTCTTGTGAATGCAAGCTTATGTACTTTTCATGATACATGTACTCATAATTATGATATGACTCTTCTTAACACAAATTGTTCAAGTTATGGTAATGATATGAATATTCATAACATAACTTTAGATGCCAATTTGTCAACTACTGATGATCATAATATCACTGAAAATATTTCAAATAATGCTGATACAGGTTTGAGTTTTAAAACTACCTGTACAACTAAAGACACTTGTAATAATGTTCACCAAAATTCTATTTGTGATGTCAATGACTCAACTAACACTATTGTTACCAACTCTATTCATTCACCTCATCATCCTGTCTCAAGTGTTACCAATTGTGCTCTTGAAGTCACTCCTCTCATCCCAATCATCCATTCACCCATTCTTATTCAAGTGTTGTTAATGATATTGACATATGTAGTGCTGATACAAGTAATAATAATACAAGTAATGTGTCTGTATGTTTAGAAAAAGTTGATGTATGTCCTATTATCATGATTACTACATGTACTGATAATTATAATTGTTCCCAAGTTAATAATGTTCATGTTAATGATATACCAAATAATGTTCATGAAAACTGCTCTATTGTAAACAATGATGTTAATCATGCTTCTGATTGTGATTGCAAATCTGATTGTTCTGTTTCTGATTACAGTGTATGTAACCATGAAAATCCTGGTATTATCAATCATCATTGTTTGAATGGTTCAATTTCCATGAACAGTAGATCAGTTGATCCTGATCCCATCACAATTAATGTGGATAATGATAATATGTGCAATGATACTTCTGTAAATAGTAATAATCTTAGTTGTAGTAATTCTTCTGTTCGTGACAGTATTTCGGTTTTGTATTTTAATGCTCGCAGTGTTAAAAATAAGATTCCTGAAATCAGTTCAGTTCAGTTCAGTTCTCTCCATATGGAGAGATTTTATTTCTCAGTATATATAGGCCTTCGGCCTTACAATACAATAAAGTACAGTACAATATATTTACCCATCACCAGGGGGCAAAAGAGTTTGCCTGATTTTATGAGCATTAAAAATAAATTTTGATAATGAAATTATAGTTTGTTGATTTCTAGACTGAAATAGAGTAATAAAATAATTGAAATTTGGAATACACTCTGGCAATAAGCGATTTCTTTCATTAGCATAAGCAGGACATTTTAATACAAAATGATACAAATCTTCAATTTCACCAGTGTGGCAGATTTTACAAATACGTAAATTTCGAGGAACCTTAAACCATATTCCACGAACATATTCTAACTCAAGAACACCCAATCTGGCTTTGGTCAGAAGTATTTTATGAAATGGTTTCTCCAGCCACAATAAATAGTCTTCCACCACTAGATTTTCTTTGATTTGAGTATAAAATGTAAGTGATGAATATGTACTTAATGCATTTCGCCAATTTTGTATATCAATATCTTTACATCTCTGTTTGAAAACATCAATAAAATAATTTACATTGTCAACACCTTGAGCAATCCATATTTCACCAAAACCGTAAGAGTACAGAATATTTTTGATCTTCATAGCCCAGCATTCTTTACCATTCTCTGCCTTTTTGTATTGAAACTCATAACTTTGTCTTAAAAACCTGTTATTATCCAGTGATAAAATGTAAAACCAATACTTAATACAGTTAATAAGTGAATTTACCAACAGTGCATTTCTACCAAGTTCACCACGAATGGCACAGTGTGGGATAGATTTACATGATTTAGATACACCAAGAACATAACGACAAAACTTAATATGTACTCTTTCAATTATCTGGGACTCAGATGTTCCCCAAAGTTCACTACCGAAAAGGAGTATAGGTCTTATTTTTGTGTCAAAATCTTGAATAGAACATCCACAGGGAGAGGACTATAGCTTTTCAAAATCTTTATGAGACCAAAGAAAGCTTTGTTAGCTTGCGATGCAGTGGATTTCTGTGCATTAAGCCAGTTCCCATTACTTGAAAACACATTACCTAGGTACTTGAAGGTATTGACCACTTCTATTCTTGTTCCCTTATAAAACCATTTCTCAGCACGTTTAAGAACACCACCTCGTTTAAATACCATGATTTTAGTTTTATCTATATTTACTGAAAGGCCCCATTCATGTGACAATATTCTGCTAGAACATCAAGTTGTTTTTGTAGACCAAAGATAGTGCCACTTATAAGAGCTAAGTCATCAGCAAATAGTAGATGACTGATAAAACATTGATTTATCTGCACTTTTTTAGTGTCGTCAGAGTTCAGTCGTGTACTCAAATCGTTTATAAAAAGTTTGAATAAAAATGGTGACAGCAAAGAACCTTGCTGAACTCCAGCCTTACAAGAAAAAACATTTGTTATACTTGTAGATGTTCTGACACAAGCATTTAATTGCATATACATTGAACTCAAAACATTAAGAACATTACCAGTAATACCATATCGTTTCAGCTTAAATAATAGAACATCATGATTTATTAAATCAAAAGCTTTACGAAAATCTACAAAGCCTATATAGACCCTTCCACGCTTCCATGAAAGATATTTATTGATAACTGTATCCAATATAAAAACATTATCTGTGGTTCTGAAACCTTTACGGAAGCCGGCCTGTTCTTGATGGAAAACATTTTCAGCCTCAGCCCAAAAGTTTAACCTTTCGAGCAAAACTTTAGAAAAACTTTACTCATTATAGGAAGTAAAGAAATACCACGGTAATTTGCTGGATCAGTTTTATTCCCCTTTTAAAAATAGGAATAATAAGACTGGATGCCCATTGGAGTGGAAATGATCCAGTGGTCAAGATCAGGTTGCAAAACTTCACCAAAATATCACTCAACTCATTAATTGGACTGTTTTTGAAAAATTCGGGTGGAAAACCATCAATACCGGGAGCCTTGGCATTTTTAAGAGCATCAATACTCGATTTAATTTCCTCTGGTGTTATCTCGGCATCAAAAAATGCAGTCCAATATGGATGGTGATTTAGTTCACCCTCAACTTGGTTTTGCAACGTGGGCTCCCCACCTGGTATATCAACTCGAAATAGATTTTCAAAGTATTGAAACCAATTGTCTGATGAAATCTCACTGGAAATTGATGTTTGACTTCCTTCAATCTTGACCAGAAACCTTTACTGTCGCGATTTTTCAAACAGTCCAAAATTTCTTTTTGTTGCTGGTTTTTGAATTTTGTTTTCTTTTCCTCAATGAAGTTTTTATATTCATGCTTCGTATTTTTGTAATCAGTTAAAGCTTCTTCAGAGCGACTTAATCTGAATAATCTGAGTTTGTATTGAACTCTATTTTTAAACCTGATACACTCATCGTCAAACCACGTAGACTTACAATGTGCCTTACTTTTGTTGTTCATAAAAGGGCGTTGCATAGCTTTCCCTACATAAGCAAAGATATCTGTCAAAGCAGACAATGCTTTGTCAATTTGTACCAAGTCTAGAGCTCTTTGAAAAGCATGTTTCATTTCATTCACCTTTGTATGCTTCCACCTGTTAACAAAAGAGTTGAGTAGATTTGGTTTCCACACATATCTATGTAACGAGCTACATGCTGTCTGTTGCCATGGGTCTGGCATATCAGACGGTACAGAAGAATTACCCACTATGAATGAAAAGGTAATTGGGAGGTGATCCGATTCAATTCTTGAGTGGATATCAACATTGCAGATCTTTTGAAAGGTGGAAACATTACATAACACATAGTCTACAACACTTTTCCCTTGATGGCTTATGAATGTATAGAAGCTTGATCGAATAGCATTAATTCTACCATTTACAATTTTTAAACCCGTGTTACAACAAAAATTCAACAATTCACGACCATATCTATTTACAAAATTGTCCTGGTTTGATCTTCTTGGGAGGGGGACATCTTCATCATACACATCATTGTCCCAACCCTCGGGGCATTCATCCGAGTCAATGAAATCATTGAGAATACCTGTTCTTCCATTAAAATCACCAACAATAATAAAAATGGCATTTGGGTAATCTGATAAATATTGAGCATATTCAGTCTCTAGAATGTCAAGTACATCTTCATTTATAGAATAGGGGGAGTCTTCCGGTGATCTATACACAGTTGCCACAATAATGCATTTTGAAATGAAATCAATTTTCGTCCAGAGAATATTTTCGGAAATACTTTTTAGTTTTGTAGCTAAAACATTTAGAGAGTTCTTATAAAAGAAGGAAATGCCTCCAGACGGACGTCCAATATCAAAACGTCGTTTTCTGTAAGAACCAACATGATTATAACCATCCAAATTTGGTTCGTTGTCTGAATTTGCCCAAGTTTCCACAAAACACATAAAATCAAATTTTGTTATGAAAGCAATAAATTGTGTATCACAAAGCTTTGTTAATAAACCATTTACATTCCAGTAGAGAAATTTTTCATATCATACTCAGTTTGATTACCACCATGGTTATCATTATTTACATTGTCATTATTACTTTCAGTTCCATTTTCATCATCATCAATCTGATCATTTTCTACATTTCCATTATCATGATTGTTACCATTATTACCTGAATCAGTATCAAATGCACCAGTGTTATCATGTTTACTCATCTTAGATGCTTCATCATCATTATCACCATATGTTGTCAACTTAAAATGATCCTTTGCCAAATTATTCATACTTCCATTACCAGGAGTTGGCCTATTTGTACTAACACAACCATTTTTGACAATAGCAACATTTTTATCTTTGATGACATTACAATAATTTTCACAATGTTTTATGGACATATATTTATCACTTTTCAAACAATTTGACATGTTTACCAGAGTATTTTGCACAACATCATTTGTATCAGGGTTTTATTTGGATATTCATCATGTTTGTTACAAATATTGTTATCACTATCACCATGACTATTTATTGAAATATTTTGTATTTCCAGCTCATTAATCATGTCCATACTTCCATTGTCAACGGTATTTTCTATAATGCACCCATTTATCACTGCATCATTATTATACTTGGTATTTGCATTTTTGACAGATCTAACATTTTCATCATGGTTCATAGACATATGAATTTCACTCATCATATCGTTAAAACTTTCAAGTTCAAGAGTGTCTTTTTTGACATTTAAGCATTCAACGTTATCATTTTTAACAACATTACCACCACCACCAGCATCTTTAGCCTTTAACATGTTTGCATATTCATTATATGTATCAATGACAACATTATAATAACTCATTTTATCAGCCTTTATGACTTCACTATGATTTATTTCTGAAATTTCAGTGATTGTCCGAGGATGTTTTTGCACTTTTTTATTAGAGTTATTATGGCCGTGACCACATCCCTATGCTGGTACAATGTCCTCAGTTCCTTCATCGAACACGTATTTAACTTTGTCGATAACTAGCTTGTCATAGGAGAGATATGCACGTTTGTTTTGGTTCCTTGCTTCTGTCATAAATGGGATCAGGGTTTTTCTTGTATCGCGAACCTTCTTTGTGAAATCTTGTGAGACCCCATATTTGTCCTTTTTCTTCAACTTCGTTTGTGCTGCATCGAGAACTGCACTTCTTTGTTTATATTTCGTGAACTTGGCAATGATTGGAGCTGTATTTCCACCGCGCGATTTCAGTCTATGTACTCGTTCAAATTCAACTTCATCGCCATCTATATCAAGTTTATCACTCAGAAATTCAAACCCGTATTGTTCACGATGATTATGATGTTGTTGCCATTAGTGAATCCTGGCTTGATGATTCTCATTTAGATGGAGAAATTTTTCCTTCTTGTTACAGAGTGTTTCGTAATGATAGAAATTCTCATGGTGGTGGTGTTCTTTTGGCTATTAAGGAAGGTCTTTATCCAGTTGATAAGTGCGAATTTGACACAGACGATCATGAGATCATTTGGGCTGAGTTCAAAACACGTAAGGGTAGGGTCTTAATTGGTGTTTTTATAGGCCTCCTGACTACCCGAAGAATTACATGGATTCTCTTGATGACTATCTCCTTAAGATTCATCCTCCAACAAATAATTTTTCTCTCATTACACTTGTTGGTGATTTTAATATTCATATGGATTGGGTGGATGGTGAACCATCTAACTAAAAAGGAGCCCTTCCTAATCTTCTTATTGATTGTATGAATTCTTGTGGGTTTACTCAAGTGCTTAATGAGGCTTCTTATGTCACTCGTAATGGTAATGAGCACTTCCTTGATCTTGTGTTTGTATCTGATACATTGATAAGTCTCACAAGCTTAAGGTTGACAGATATGCTTCCCTGGTAGGCGACATTTCTGACACTGGCTACAATTGCAGTTACATTCCATTCGAGGTTGGTTCAAGAGGTCTAATTACAAAATCGAACAAGACTCGTCTTAACCGCCTCCTGCATGTAGCCAAGTCGCACATCAAATACAAAGATCTGAGGAATGACATCTCCAAAATGGCTCTCACGTCTTCTTTTTCCATCTTCCAGGCAAGACATGAAAAAGAGTGGAATGTCAATATCCTCAGATAGCCAACCAGGGTGGCGTATCTGTCGCCTGATGATCAATGTCATTAATTTGTTGGTTAACCTTTTTAAAAAAATATATATTTATATTTTTGTATCTTTTTAGTGTTTTAATGATTGTGTATGTGTAATTTGTATTTCGTTCACGCCATGCCTGGTGGTCAGTAAAGGCCCCAGTTGTCTTGGATGTTTGTTGGTTTCTTTATTCTTTTAAATTTGTATGTTTAAATTGCTTGAATAAAGATGATGGAATAATAGTCATGTGTAACTTCTCTCAATGTAAATGATAAGTGTGATCATAAAGCTATTATATTGAATCTTAATTTGCATACATTGAAAAGTAAGGCTGTTGATAAACCTGTTTTCTGTTTGAATAGGGCAAATTTTGGTGAAATGCGTGATATTATTTCAAGTAGCCCATGGAATGTTTGTAATATGATTGATGATATAAGTAACAAATGGGATTTCATTGAGCATAATATTAATGCTGCTGTTGATAAAACTGTTCCTAAGAAATTTGTTAAGAAGGGTAAGTCTGTTCCTTGGATGACAAAGGACATTAGGAAGTTATGTACAAGAAAAAAGCTTATGTACAGGAGGTTTAAGAAATCTGGTAGTCATGTTGCTGAGCAACAATTTAAAGAGTGTAGTAAGAATTTGAAAAAAGCTATTCGGACTAGTCATTGTAATTATTCTCTTGGTATTTCCAAACTAGCTAGGAGGAATCCTAAGAAATTTTGGAATTATGTAAGATCTAGTTCTAAGGACTCTTCCCAGCTTTCATTTACTACTGATAGTGGTGATTTGACTGACCCCGATTATATTGCTTGCACTTTTAATAAGCATTTCTCAA
The DNA here is from genome assembly GCF_039555335.1 of Amphiura filiformis. Taxonomy (NCBI): domain Eukaryota; kingdom Metazoa; phylum Echinodermata; class Ophiuroidea; order Amphilepidida; family Amphiuridae; genus Amphiura; species Amphiura filiformis. The sequence goes on from NW_027305594.1 coordinate 64,256, forward strand.
GTAACTTTGGGACATCCTCTACCATTGATGTGAATTGTCTTCCTGACTCTCCCCCTCTCATGGTGGAGCTTGTCTCTCCTTTGACATGTTTTCTGTTGATGAAGTTGTTGATATTCTTAAGGGTTTTGATACCAACAAGTCTCCCGGTCCTGATAGTATTCTTCCTGTTTTCTTAAAATAATGTGCAAGTGAATTAGCTCCTGTTTCGTGTACCTTTTTTAATGATTGTATTTCAAAGGGTGAAATTCCGTCTGCTTGGAAGTGTGCAAATGTTGTGCCTATTTACAAAGGTTCTGGTAAGCCTAAGAATGCTATTTCGAGTTACAGGCCAGTTTTCTTAACAGCAATCCTCTGTAAGGTCATGGAAAGATTGGTTTGTAAACGTCTTCTTGGTTATCTTGATGAGCATGACATTCTTTCAGATAATCAATTTGGTTTTCGACATGGTAGGAATTGTGAGCAGATGTTATCATTTTCTCAGTGGTAACCTTGATAACAGCAAATATTGTAATTTGGTGGATGGGATTTATTTTGACTTTAGTGCTGCTTTTGATAGAGTAGATCATACAATTTTGTTACAAAAGCATCATTACTATGGTATCAGGAATAATGTGCTTAACTGGATTCAAAGTTTTCTTTCTGGTAGAAAACAAAGAGTTATCTTTGGCGGAGCTAAATCTGATTGGGCTTCAGTCACATCGGGTGTTCCTCAAGGTTCTGTTTTGGGCCCATCTTGTTTCTGTTATTTGTAAATGACATTAATGACAACCTGTCCTCTCCCTTATTTCAATTTGCTGATGACCATACACTTGTGCGCTCTATTAGAACTTTTGAGGATCAAGTTGCACCGCAGAAAGATATTGACACAATTCACAAGTGGACCATTGAGAATAAACTCCCCCTGAATGCTTCTAAGTGTGCTGTTGTTCATTTTTCGAGGTCTAGGGCTTGCAGTCTTTATACATACAAGTTAGGTGGTATTCCAATTAAGGTTGTTGATGAGTATAAACTGCTTGGTGTTGTTTTCAATTCTTCCCTATCATTCTCTTCACATGTTGATAAAATCTGTAAAAAGGTTTCTCGCCGAACTGGTTTTGTCATCAGAACTTCTCGCCATATGCACTTCAGTGCTCTTCTGCATCTATTTAAAGCATTGATACTCCCTCATCTTACTTACTGTGCTGTTATTTGGAATCCTTGTCAGACTGGCCTGCTTGATAGGTTAGATAAGAGTCAGAGAAAGATTTCTAAAGTTTTGATGTATAGGAAGGAGTGTCCTTCTGATCTTTCATATCAGTCTAGATTAGATGAATTTGGATTACTTAAAACATGCGACTTATTTGACTTGTTGAGGTTGATCTTCTGCTTTAAATTGGTTAATGGAATTGGTCCTTCTTCTTCTTTTTGCCAATTGTTCAAGCCTTCTAAGATAAAGGAGTTTAGGTATCTCCACTGTAGTTCTCATATCAATGCCTTTTTTTTTCAACTCTGTTTTTGTTTCCTTTCCACGTTTGTGGAATGAACTTCCCACTGATGTACGCTCTGCGCCCTCCCTTACCTTGTTTAAGGCCACGTGTAAAGAACATTTTATGATATAATTATGTTTTTCATATGCATGTTTACTTTTTTTTTCTTTCATTGCAATTGCTGTTTTGAAATCTTTTGCCAGTTATCATTTTGTTTAAATTTTAGGCAATTTACCTGTATAATTTGAGTTACATGTAGGCCCACTCTAAGGCAATAACTTTGTTCACGCATGTTTTATTTTTTGTACTGCCTATCTTGTGCACTGTTGATACATCCTGTGTGCATAAGCTATGTCATAGAGTGTTTCACTAATTTTTTTTCCTACAAATGTTTCTGGTTTAATTAATGCGTATCTATTATCTAAATTTATATTATTATTATTATTATTATTATTATTATTATTATTATTATTATTATTATTATTATTATATGTACTGTAATATAATCAGGAAAGAAGAAAACATTGTGCTTGGACTGTTTAGTCTATTTCTTCTTTCCTGGATTGTCATTTAAATTGCTTTTAATGTTTTTTCATGTTTGTAATTAATGGCAATTGAAATAAATATTATTATTAATATTATTATTATAAATAGTTGGCTTTGCTTTACAACATCGTGTGTTATATTTTATGGATTGTATCATAAATATTGGTACGGAAACGCATTTGTTTGTAAAATTGAAACGAACATATCGATAGGAATATAACATTTCCAAAAGGTAGTTGGAAATTAATTAATATGACGACATGGTACAAAATGGACTAACCTGTGCATGTTACTCCATCTCCATAGTAGCCGGTATTACATGTACATGTAAAAGATTCCATGGTATCGGTGCAAAGAGCATTTACGTCACAATCATCAGTACCCAAAGTACATTCATCCATCAGAGCTGTACAAAAAATGTGCCAAGACAAATAAATTCCAAATGATTATTATGAAGTTACCATTTTTACTTTAAAAACGTGTGTGATAGGTATTACATGTACATGTAAAAGATTCCATTGTATCGGTGCAAAGAGCATTTACGTCACAATCATCAGTACCCAAAGTACATTCATCCATCAGAGCTGTACAAAAAATGTGCCAAGACAAATAAATTCCAAATGATTATTATGAAGTTACCATTTTTACTTTAAAAACGTGTGTGATAGGTATTACATGTACATGTAAAAGATTCCATTGTATCGGTGCAAAGAGCATTTACGTCACAATCATCAGTACCCAAAGTACATTCATCCATTAGAGCTATACAAAAATGTAGCAAGTCAGATATCTTAAAAAGACCAATATAAAAAGTTACCGTTTTTCTAATGAAAAAGGGTGAATGGCAAATAATGGTATCTGACAGTTTATATTATTATTTTAAGTGTGCTCAAATAATTTAGGTAGTATTCATGAGGAACAGAAAAACACATACATAACCTCCCCAACCAACACATCCATTTGACACACATAATTAGGTATCAAACAGATTTTTATGTATGATCAATACAAAAGTTGAAATACTTCTTGTACTTTTCAACATTGAATGTAAATCCAATAATAGTCAAAAATAGTTGGCTTTGCTTTACAACATCGTGTATCATATCGATTACATCATAAATATTGGTACGGAAACGCATTTGTTTTGAAAAATTGAAACGAACATAGTAGATGGTATCGATAGGAATACAACATTTCCAAAAGGTAGTTGGAAATTAATTAATATGGCGACATGGTACAAAATGGACTAACCTGTGCATGTTACTCCATCTCCATAGTAGCCGGTATTACATGTACATGTAAAAGATTCCATGGTATCAGTGCAAAGAGCATTTACGTCACAATCATCAGTACCCAAAGTACATTCATCCATCAGAGCTGTACAAAAAATGTGCCAAGTCAAATAAATTCCAAATGATTATTATGAAGTTACCATTTTTACTTTAAAAACGTGTGTGATAGGCACTTTCATACAATATTTCCAAGAGATACTTTGACTACCGTATACGTGACAATAATTTAAATCAATTAATATGACCAAATGGTACAAAATGGTCTAACCTGTGCATGTTACTCCATCTCCATAGTAGCCGGTATTACATGTACATGTAAAAGATTCCATGGTATCGGTGCATAGAGCATTTATGTCACAATCGTCAGTACCCAACGTACATTCATCCATTAGAGCTATACAAAAATGTAGCAAGTCAGATATCTTTTAAAAGACCATTATAAAGTTACCGTTTTTCTAATGAAAAAAGGGCGTGAATGGCAAATAATGGTATCTGACAGTTTATATTATTATTTTAAGTGTGCTCAAATAATTCAGATAGAATTCATGAGGAACAGAAAAACACATACATAACCTCCCAAACCAACACATCCATTTGCCACACATAATTAGGTATCAAACAGATTTTTATGTATGATCAATACAAAAGTTGAAATGCTTCTTGTACTTTTCAACATTGAATGTAAATCCAATAATAGTCAAAAAATAGTTGGCTTTGCTTTACAACATCGTGTATCATATCGATTACATCATACATATTGGTACGCAAACGTATTTGTTTTGAAAAATTGAAACGAACATAGTATATGGTATCGATAGGAATATAACATTTCCAAAAGGTAGTTGGAAATTAATTAATATGGTGACATGGTACAAAGTGGACTAACCTGTGCATGTTACTCCATCTCCATAGTAGCCGGTATTACATGTACATGTAAAAGATTCCATGGTATCAGTGCAAAGAGCATTTACGTCACAATCATCAGTACCCAAAGTACATTCATCCATCAGAGCTGTACAAAAAATGTGCCAAGTCAGATAAATTCCAAATGATTATTATGAAGTTACCATTTTTACTTGAAAAACGTGTGTGATAGGCACTTTCATACAATATTTCCAAGAGATATTTTGACTATCGTATACGTGACAATTATTTAAATAAATTAATATGGCGAAATGGTACAAAATGGGCTAACCTGTACATGTTACTCCATCTCCATAGTAGCCGGTATTACATGTACATGTGAAAGATTCCATGGTATCGGTGCAAAGAGCATTTACGTCACAATCATCAGTACCCAAAGTACATTCATCCATTAGAGCTATACAAAAAAGTAGCAAGTCAGATATCTTTTAAAAGACCATTATAAAGTTACCGTTTTTCTAATGAAAAAGGGTGTGAATGGCAAATAATGGTATCTGACAGTTTATATTATTATTTTAAGTGTGCTCAAATAATTTAGGTAGTATTCATGAGTGAGGAACAGAAAAACACATACATAACCTCCCCAACCAACACATCCATTTGCCACACATAATAATTATTAGGTATCAAACAGATTTTTATGTATGATCAATACAAAAGTTGAAATACTTCTGGTACTTTTCAACATTGAATGTAAATCCAATAATAGTCAAAAATAGTTGGTTTTGCTTTACAAGATCGTGTATCATATCGATTACATCATAAATATTGGTACGGAAACGCATTTGTTTTGAAAAATTGAAACGAACAAAGTAGATGGTATCGATAGGAATACAACATTTCCAAAAGGTAGTTGGAAATTAATTAATATGGCGACATGGTACAAAAAGGACTAACCTGTGCATGTTAGTCCATCTCCATAGTAGCCGGTATTACATGTACATGTAAAAGATTCCATGGTATCAGTGCAAAGAGCATTTACGTCACAATTATCAGTACCCAAAGTACATTCATCAATCAGAGCTGTACAAAAAATGTGCCAAGTCAGATAAATTCCAAATGATTATTATGAAGTTACCATTTTTACTTTAAAACGTGTGCGATAGGCACTTTCATACAATATTTCCAAGAGATACTTTGACTATCGTATACGTGACAATTAATTAAATCAATTAATATGGCGAAATGGTACAAAATGGACTAACCTGTGCATATTACTCCATCTCCATAGTAGCCGGTATTACATGTACATGTGAAAGATTCCATGGTATCGGTGCAAAGAGCATTTACGTCACAATCATCAGTACCCAAAGTACATTCATCCATTAGAGCTATACAAAAATGTAGCAAGTCAGATATCTTTTAAAAGACCATTATAAAGTTACCGTTTTTCTAATGAAAAAGGGCGTGAATGGCAAATAATGGTATCTGACAGTTTATATTATTATTTTAAGTGTGCTCAAATAGTTTAGGTAGTATTCATGAGTGAGGAACAGAAAAAACACATACATAACCTCCCCAACCAACACATCCATTTGCCACACATAATAATTATTAGGTATCAAACAGATTTTGATGTATGATCAATACAAAAATTGAAATACTTCTTGTACTTTTCAACATTGAATGTAAATCCAATAATAGTCCAAAATAGTTGGCTTTGCTTTACAACATCGTGTATCATATCGATTACATCATAAATATTGGTACGGAAACGCATTTGTTTTGAAAAATTGAAACGAACATAGTAGATGGTATCAATAGGAATACAACATTTCCAAAAGGTAGTTGGAAATTAATTAATATGGCGACATGGTACAAAAAGGACTAACCTGTGCATGTTACTCCATCTCCATAGTAGCCGGTATTACATGTACATGTAAAAGATTCCATGGTATCAGTGCAAAGAGCATTTACGTCACAATCATCAGTACCCAAAGTACATTCATCCATCAGAGCTGTACAAAAAATGTGCCAAGTCAGATAAATTCCAAATGATTATGAAGTTACCATTTTTACTTTAAAAACGTGTGTGATAGGCACTTTCATACAATATTTCCAAGAGATACTTTGACTATCGTATACGTGACAATTAATTAAATCAATTAATATGGCGAAATGGTACAAAATGGACTAACCTGTGCATGTTACTCCATCTCCATAGTAGCCGGTATTACATGTACATGTAAAAGATTCCATGGTATCAGTGCAAAGAGCATTTACGTCACAATCATCAGTACCCAAAGTACATTCATCCATCAGAGCTGAACAAAAAATGTGCAAAGTCAGATAAATTCCAATGATTATTATGAAGTTACCTTTTTTACTTTAAAAACGTGTGTGATAGGCACTTTCATACAATATTTCCAAGAGATACTTTGACTACCGTATACGTGACAATAATTTAAATCAATTAATATGACCAAATGGTACAAAATTATCTAACCTGTGCATGTTACTCCATCTCCATAGTAGCCGGTATTACATGTACATGTAAAAGAATCCATGGTATCGGTGCATAGAGCATTTACGTCACAATCGTCAGTACCCAACGTACATTCATCCATTAGAGCTATACAAAAATGTAGCAAGTCAGATATCTTTTAAAAGACCATTATAAAGTTACCGTTTTTCTAATGAAAAAGGGCGTGAATGGCAAATAATGGTATCTGACAGTTTATATTATTATTTTAAGTGTGCTCAAATAATTTAGGTAGTATTCATGAGGAACAGAAAAACACATACATAACTTCCCAAACCAACACATCCATTTGCCACACATAATTAGGTATCAAACAGATTTTTATGTATGATCAATACAAAAGTTGAAATACTTCTTGTACTTTTCAACATTGAATGTAAATCCAATAATAGTCAAAAATAGTTGGCTTTGCTTTACAACATCGTGTATCATATCGATTACATCATAAATATTGGTACGGAAACGTATCTGTTTTGAAAAATTGAAACGAACATAGTAGATGGTATCGATAGGAATATAACATTTCCAAAAGGTAGTTGGAAATTAATTAATATGGCGACATGGTACAAAGTGGACTAACCTGTGCATGTTACTCCATCTCCATAGTAGCCGGTATTACATGTACATGTAAAAGATTCCATGGTATCAGTGCAAAGAGCATTTACGTCACAATCATCAGTACCCAAAGTACATTCATCCATCAGAGCTGTACAAAAAATGTGCCAAGTCAGATAAATTCCAAATGATTATTATGAAGTTACCATTTTTACTTTAAAAACGTGTGTGATAGGCACTTTCATACAATATTTCCAAGAGATACATGTACTTTGACTATCGTATACGTGACAATATTAATATGGCCAAATGGTACAAAATGGACTAACCTGTGCATGTTACTCCATCTCCATAGTAGCCGGTATTACATGTACATGTGAAAGATTCCATGGTATCGGTGCAAAGAGCATTTACGTCACAATCATCAGTACCCAAAGTACATTCATCCATTAGAGCTATACAAAAATGTAGCAAGACAGATATCTTTTAAAAGACCATTATAAAGTTACCGTTTTTCTAATGAAAAAGGTATGAATGGCAAATAATGGTATCTGACAGTTTATATTATTATTGTAAGTGTGCTCAAAAAATTCAGGTTGAATTCATGAGGAACAGAAAAACACATACATAGCCACCCCAACCAACACATCCATTTGCCACACATAATTAGGTATCAAACAGATTTTGATGTATGATCAAAAGAAAAGTTAAAATGCTTCTTGTACTTTTCAACATTGAATGTAAATCCAATAATAGTCAAAAATAGTTGGCTTTGCTTTGAAACATCGTGTATTATATTTTATTGATTGCATCATAAATATTGGTACGGAAACGCATTTGTTTTGTAAAATTGAAACGAACATAGTAGATGGTATCGATAGGAATATAACATTTCAAAAGGTAGTTGGAAATTAATTAATATGACGACATGGTACAAAATGGACTAACCTGTGCATGTTACTCCATCTCCATAGTAGCCGGTATTACATGTACATGTAAAAGATTCCATGGTATCGGTGCAAAGAGCATTTACGTCACAATCATCAGTACCCAAAGTACATTCATCCATTAGAGCTGTACAAAATATGTGCCAAGACAAATAAATTCCAAATGATTATTATGAAGTTACCATTTTTATTTAAAAACGTGTGTGATAGGTATTACATGTACATCTAAAAGATTCCATGGTATCGGTGCAAAGAGCATTTACGTCACAATCATCAGTACCCAAAGTACATTCATCCATTAGAGCTATACAAAATGTAGCAAGTCAGATATCTTAAAAAGACCATTATAAAAAGTTACCGTTTTTCTAATGAAAAAGGGTGTGAATGGCAAATAATGGTATCTGACAGTTTATATTATTATTTTAAGTGTGCTCAAATAATTTAGGTAGTATTCATGAGGAACAGAAAAAGACATACATAACCTCCCCAACCAACACATCCATTTGCCACACATAATTAGGTATCAAACAGATTTTTATGTATGATCAATACAAAAGTTGAAATACTTCTTGTACTTTTCAACATTGAATGTAAATCCAATAATAGTCAAAAATAGTTGGCTTTGCTTTACAACATCGTGTATCATATCGATTACATCATAAATATTGGTACGGAAACGTATTTGTTTTGAAAAATTGAAACGAACATAGTAGATGGTATCGATAGGAATATAACATTTCCAAAAGGTAGTTGGAAATTAATTAATATGGCGACATGGTACAAAATGGACTAACCTGTGCATGTTACTCCATCTCCATAGTAGCCGGTATTACATGTACATGTAAAAGATTCCATGGTATCAGTGCAAAGAGCATTTACGTCACAATCATCAGTACCCAAAGTACATTCATCCATCAGAGCTGTACAAAAAATGTGCCAAGTCAGATAAATTCCACATGATTATTATGAAGTTACCATTTTTACTTTAAAAACGTGTGTGATAGGCACTTTCATACAATATTTCCAAGAGATACTTTGACTATCGTATACGTGACAATTAATTAAATCAATTAATATGGCGAACTGGTACAAAATGGACTAACCTGTGCATGTTACTCCATTTCCATAGTAGCCGGTATTACATGTACATGTAAAAGATTCCATGGTATCAGTGCAAAGAGCATTTACGTCACAATCATCAGTACCCAAAGTACATTCATCCATCAGAGCTGTACAAAAAATGTGCCAAGTCAGATAAATTCCAATGATTATTATGAAGTTACCATTTTACTTTAAAAACGTGTGTGATAGGCACTTTCATACAATATTTCCAAGAGATACTTTGACTATCATATACATGACAATTATTTAAATCAATTAATATTCCAAAATGGTACAAATGGACTAACCTGTGCATGTTACTCCATCTCCATAGTAGCCGGTATTACATGTACATGTGAAAGATTCCATGGTATCGGTGCAAAGTGCATTTACGTCACAATCATCAGTACCCAAAGTACATTCATCCATTAGAGCTATACAAAAATGTAGCAAGTCAGATATCTTTAGAAAGACTATTATAAAGTTACCGTTTTTTAATGAAAAAGGTATAAATGGCAAATTATGGTATCTGACCGTGTATATTATTATTTTAAGTGTGCTCAAATAATTCAGATAGAATTCATGAGGAACAGAAAAGCACATACATAACCACCCCAACCAACACATCCATTTGCCACACATAATTAGGTATCAAACAGATTTTGATGTATGATCAAAAGAAAAGTTGAAATGCTTCTTGTACTTTTCAACATTGAATGTAAATCCAATAATAGTCAAAATAGTTGGTTTTGCTTTACAACATCGTGTATCATATTTCATTGAGTTCATCATAAATATTGGTACGAAAACGCATTTGTTTTGAAAAATTGAAACGAACATAGTAGATGATATCGACAGGAATACAACATTTCCAAAAGGTATTTGGAAATTAATTAATATGGCGATATGGTACAAAATGGACTAACCTGTGCATGTTACTCCATCTCCATAGTAGCCGGTATTACATGTACACGTAAAAGATTCCATAGTATCGGTGCAAAGAGCATTTACGTCACAATCATCAGTACCCAAAGTACATTCATCCATTAGAGCTATGCAAAAATGTAGCAAGTCAGATATCTTTAGAAAGACTATTATAAAGTTACCGTTTTTCTAATGAAAAAGTGTGTAAATGGCAAATTATGGTATCTGACAGTTTATATTATTATTTTAAGTGTGCTCAATTAATTCAGGTAGTATTCATGAGGAACAGAAAAACACATACATAACCACCCCAACCAACACCTCCATTTGCCACACATAATTAGGTATCAAACAGATTTTGATGTATGATCAAAAGAAAAGTTGAAATGCTTCTTGTACTTTTAAACAATGAATATAAATCCAATAATAGTCAAAAATAGTTGGCTTTGCTGTACAACATCGTGTATCATATTTTATGGAGTTCATCATAAATATTGGTACGGAAACGCATTTGTTTTGAAAAATTGAAACGAACCTAGTAGATGGTATTGATAGGAATATAACATTTCCCAAAGGTAGTTGGAAATTAATTAATATGACGACATGGTACAAAATGGACTAACCTGTGCATGTTACTCCATCTCCATAGTAGCCGGTATTACATGTACATGTAAAAGATTCCATGGTATCGGTGCAAAGAGCATTTACGTCACAATCATCAGTACCAGAGTACATTCATCCATCAAAGCTGTACAAAAAATGTGCCAAGTCAGATAAAATTGTGGGATAGGCTTTTACTTCATTTTACTTCATTGAACAGCTCTTCCTCAGAGCGAACAAACCTTTAATTTAGCAGATAGGCGAGGTCTGCTTGTTTTCTGTTGACATGGGGCAGTCTTCAGTGAACGGCTCTTTTCAGAGCCACCAAAACTTACAAAATCAGCAGATAGGCGAGATCTGTTTGTTTCTGTTGACAAGGGGCAGTCTTCAGCAAACGGCTCTTTTCAGAGCCACCAAAACTTACAAATTCAGCAGATAGGCGAGATCTGCTTGTTTCTGTAGACAAGGGGCGGTCTTCAGTAAACGGCTCTTTTCAGAGCCACCAAAACCTTTATATTAGCAGATAGGCGAGATCTGCTAGTTCTCTGTAGACAAGGGGCAGTCTTCATTGAACGGTTCTTTTCAGAGCCACCAAAACTCACAAAATCAGCAGATAGGCGAGATCTGCTAGTTTCTGTTGACATCATACATATTGGTACGCAAACGTATTTGTTTTGAAAAATTGAAACGAACATAGTATATGGTATCGATAGGAATATAACATTTCCAAAAGGTAGTTGGAAATTAATTAATATGGTGACATGGTACAAAGTGGACTAACCTGTGCATGTTACTCCATCTCCATAGTAGCCGGTATTACATGTACATGTAAAAGATTCCATGGTATCAGTGCAAAGAGCATTTACGTCACAATCATCAGTACCCAAAGTACATTCATCCATCAGAGCTGTACAAAAAATGTGCCAAGTCAGATAAATTCCAAATGATTATTATGAAGTTACCATTTTTACTTGAAAAACGTGTGTGATAGGCACTTTCATACAATATTTCCAAGAGATATTTTGACTATCGTATACGTGACAATTATTTAAATAAATTAATATGGCGAAATGGTACAAAATGGGCTAACCTGTACATGTTACTCCATCTCCATAGTAGCCGGTATTACATGTACATGTGAAAGATTCCATGGTATCGGTGCAAAGAGCATTTACGTCACAATCATCAGTACCCAAAGTACATTCATCCATTAGAGCTATACAAAAAAGTAGCAAGTCAGATATCTTTTAAAAGACCATTATAAAGTTACCGTTTTTCTAATGAAAAAGGGTGTGAATAACAAATAATGGTATCTGACAGTTTATATTATTATTTTAAGTGTGCTCAAATAATTTAGGTAGTATTCATGAGTGAGGAACAGAAAAACACATACATAACCTCCCCAACCAACACATCCATTTGCCACACATAATAATTATTAGGTATCAAACAGATTTTTATGTATGATCAATACAAAAGTTGAAATACTTCTGGTACTTTTCAACATTGAATGTAAATCCAATAATAGTCAAAAATAGTTGGTTTTGCTTTACAAGATCGTGTATCATATCGATTACATCATAAATATTGGTACGGAAACGCATTTGTTTTGAAAAATTGAAACGAACAAAGTAGATGGTATCGATAGGAATACAACATTTCCAAAAGGTAGTTGGAAATTAATTAATATGGCGACATGGTACAAAATGGACTAACCTGTGCATGTTAGTCCATCTCCATAGTAGCCGGTATTACATGTACATGTAAAAGATTCCATGGTATCAGTGCAAAGAGCATTTACGTCACAATTATCAGTACCCAAAGTACATTCATCAATCAGAGCTGTACAAAAAATGTGCCAAGTCAGATAAATTCCAAATGATTATTATGAAGTTACCATTTTTTACTTTAAAAACGTGTGCGATAGGCACTTTCATACAATATTTCCAAGAGATACTTTGACTATCGTATACGTGACAATTAATTAAATCAATTAATATGGCGAAATGGTACAAAATGGACTAACCTGTGCATATTACTCCATCTCCATAGTAGCCGGTATTACATGTACATGTGAAAGATTCCATGGTATCGGTGCAAAGAGCATTTACGTCACAATCATCAGTACCCAAAGTACATTCATCCATTAGAGCTATACAAAAATGTAGCAAGTCAGATATCTTTTAAAAGACCATTATAAAGTTACCGTTTTTCTAATGAAAAAGGGCGTGAATGGCAAATAATGGTATCTGACAGTTTATATTATTATTTTAAGTGTGCTCAAATAGTTTAGGTAGTATTCATGAGTGAAAAAAAAAAAAAACACATACATAACCTCCCCAACCAACACATCCATTTGCCACACATAATAATTATTAGGTATCAAACAGATTTTGATGTATGATCAATACAAAAATTGAAATACTTCTTGTACTTTTCAACATTGAATGTAAATCCAATAATAGTCCAAAATAGTTGGCTTTGCTTTACAACATCGTGTATCATATCGATTACATCATAAATATTGGTACGGAAACGCATTTGTTTTGAAAAATTGAAACGAACATAGTAGATGGTATCAATAGGAATACAACATTTCCAAAAGGTAGTTGGAAATTAATTAATATGGCGACATGGTACAAAAAGGACTAACCTGTGCATGTTACTCCATCTCCATAGTAGCCGGTATTACATGTACATGTAAAAGATTCCATGGTATCAGTGCAAAGAGCATTTACGTCACAATCATCAGTACCCAAAGTACATTCATCCATCAGAGCTGTACAAAAAATGTGCCAAGTCAGATAAATTCCAAATGATTATGAAGTTACCATTTTTACTTTAAAAACGTGTGTGATAGGCACTTTCATACAATATTTCCAAGAGATACTTTGACTATCGTATACGTGACAATTAATTAAATCAATTAATATGGCGAAATGGTACAAAATGGACTAACCTGTGCATGTTACTCCATCTCCATAGTAGCCGGTATTACATGTACATGTAAAAGATTCCATGGTATCAGTGCAAAGAGCATTTACGTCACAATCATCAGTACCCAAAGTACATTCATCCATCAGAGCTGAACAAAAAAATGTGCAAAGTCAGATAAATTCCAATGATTATTATGAAGTTACCTTTTTTTTTTTTAAAACGTGTGTGATAGGCACTTTCATACAATATTTCCAAGAGATACTTTGACTACCGTATACGTGACAATAATTTAAATCAATTAATATGACCAAATGGTACAAAATTATCTAACCTGTGCATGTTACTCCATCTCCATAGTAGCCGGTATTACATGTACATGTAAAAGAATCCATGGTATCGGTGCATAGAGCATTTACGTCACAATCGTCAGTACCCAAACGTACATTCATCCATTAGAGCTATACAAAAATGTAGCAAGTCAGATATCTTTTAAAAGACCATTATAAAGTTACCGTTTTTCTAATGAAAAAGGGCGTGAATGGCAAATAATGGTATCTGACAGTTTATATTATTATTTTAAGTGTGCTCAAATAATTTAGGTAGTATTCATGAGGAACAGAAAAACACATACATAACTTCCCAAACCAACACATCCATTTGCCACACATAATTAGGTATCAAACAGATTTTTATGTATGATCAATACAAAAGTTGAAATACTTCTTGTACTTTTCAACATTGAATGTAAATCAATAATAGTCAAAAATAGTTGGCTTTGCTTTACAACATCGTGTATCATATCGATTACATCATAAATATTGGTACGGAAACGTATCTGTTTTGAAAAATTGAAACGAACATAGTAGATGGTATCGATAGGAATATAACATTTCCAAAAGGTAGTTGGAAATTAATTAATATGGCGACATGGTACAAAGTGGACTAACCTGTGCATGTTACTCCATCTCCATAGTAGCCGGTATTACATGTACATGTAAAAGATTCCATGGTATCAGTGCAAAGAGCATTTACGTCACAATCATCAGTACCCAAAGTACATTCATCCATCAGAGCTGTACAAAAAATGTGCCAAGTCAGATAAATTCCAAATGATTATTATGAAGTTACCATTTTTACTTTAAAAACGTGTGTGATAGGCACTTTCATACAATATTTCCAAGAGATACATGTACTTTGACTATCGTATACGTGACAATATTAATATGGCCAAATGGTACAAAATGGACTAACCTGTGCATGTTACTCCATCTCCATAGTAGCCGGTATTACATGTACATGTGAAAGATTCCATGGTATCGGTGCAAAGAGCATTTACGTCACAATCATCAGTACCCAAAGTACATTCATCCATTAGAGCTATACAAAAATGTAGCAAGACAGATATCTTTTAAAAGACCATTATAAAGTTACCGTTTTTCTAATGAAAAAGGTATGAATGGCAAATAATGGTATCTGACAGTTTATATTATTATTGTAAGTGTGCTCCAAAAATTCAGGTTGAATTCATGAGGAACAGAAAAACACATACATAGCCACCCCAACCAACACATCCATTTGCCACACATAATTAGGTATCAAACAGATTTTGATGTATGATCAAAAGAAAAGTTAAAATGCTTCTTGTACTTTTCAACATTGAATGTAAATCCAATAATAGTCAAAAATAGTTGGCTTTGCTTTGAAACATCGTGTATTATATTTTATTGATTGCATCATAAATATTGGTACGGAAACGCATTTGTTTTGTAAAATTGAAACGAACATAGTAGATGGTATCGATAGGAATATAACATTTCAAAAAGGTAGTTGGAAATTAATTAATATGACGACATGGTACAAAATGGACTAACCTGTGCATGTTACTCCATCTCCATAGTAGCCGGTATTACATGTACATGTAAAAGATTCCATGGTATCGGTGCAAAGAGCATTTACGTCACAATCATCAGTACCCAAAGTACATTCATCCATTAGAGCTGTACAAAATATGTGCCAAGACAAATAAATTCCAAATGATTATTATGAAGTTACCATTTTTATTTAAAAACGTGTGTGATAGGTATTACATGTACATCTAAAAGATTCCATGGTATCGGTGCAAAGAGCATTTACGTCACAATCATCAGTACCCAAAGTACATTCATCCATTAGAGCTATACAAAAATGTAGCAAGTCAGATATCTTAAAAAGACCATTATAAAAAGTTACCGTTTTTCTAATGAAAAAGGGTGTGAATGGCAAATAATGGTATCTGACAGTTTATATTATTATTTTAAGTGTGCTCAAATAATTTAGGTAGTATTCATGAGGAACAGAAAAAGACATACATAACCTCCCCAACCAACACATCCATTTGCCACACATAATTAGGTATCAAACAGATTTTTATGTATGATCAATACAAAAGTTGAAATACTTCTTGTACTTTTCAACATTGAATGTAAATCCAATAATAGTCAAAAATAGTTGGCTTTGCTTTACAACATCGTGTATCATATCGATTACATCATAAATATTGGTACGGAAACGTATTTGTTTTGAAAAATTGAAACGAACATAGTAGATGGTATCGATAGGAATATAACATTCCCAAAAGGTAGTTGGAAATTAATTAATATGGCGACATGGTACAAAATGGACTAACCTGTGCATGTTACTCCATCTCCATAGTAGCCGGTATTACATGTACATGTAAAAGATTCCATGGTATCAGTGCAAAGAGCATTTACGTCACAATCATCAGTACCCAAAGTACATTCATCCATCAGAGCTGTACAAAAAATGTGCCAAGTCAGATAAATTCCACATGATTATTATGAAGTTACCAAAAAAAAAAAAAAAACGTGTGTGATAGGCACTTTCATACAATATTTCCAAGAGATACTTTGACTATCGTATACGTGACAATTAATTAAATCAATTAATATGGCGAACTGGTACAAAATGGACTAACCTGTGCATGTTACTCCATTTCCATAGTAGCCGGTATTACATGTACATGTAAAAGATTCCATGGTATCAGTGCAAAGAGCATTTACGTCACAATCATCAGTACCCAAAGTACATTCATCCATCAGAGCTGTACAAAAAATGTGCCAAGTCAGATAAATTCCAATGATTATTATGAAGTTACCATTTTTACTTTAAAAACGTGTGTGATAGGCACTTTCATACAATATTTCCAAGAGATACTTTGACTATCATATACATGACAATTATTTAAATCAATTAATATTCCAAAATGGTACAAATGGACTAACCTGTGCATGTTACTCCATCTCCATAGTAGCCGGTATTACATGTACATGTGAAAGATTCCATGGTATCGGTGCAAAGTGCATTTACGTCACAATCATCAGTACCCAAAGTACATTCATCCATTAGAGCTATACAAAAATGTAGCAAGTCAGATATCTTTAGAAAGACTATTATAAAGTTACCGTTTTTCTAATGAAAAAGGTATAAATGGCAAATTATGGTATCTGACCGTGTATATTATTATTTTAAGTGTGCTCAAATAATTCAGATAGAATTCATGAGGAACAGAAAAGCACATACATAACCACCCCAACCAACACATCCATTTGCCACACATAATTAGGTATCAAACAGATTTTGATGTATGATCAAAAGAAAAGTTGAAATGCTTCTTGTACTTTTCAACATTGAATGTAAATCAATAATAGTCAAAATAGTTGGTTTTGCTTTACAACATCGTGTATCATATTTCATTGAGTTCATCATAAATATTGGTACGAAAACGCATTTGTTTTGAAAAATTGAAACGAACATAGTAGATGATATCGACAGGAATACAACATTTCCAAAAGGTATTTGGAAATTAATTAATATGGCGATATGGTACAAAATGGACTAACCTGTGCATGTTACTCCATCTCCATAGTAGCCGGTATTACATGTACACGTAAAAGATTCCATAGTATCGGTGCAAAGAGCATTTACGTCACAATCATCAGTACCCAAAGTACATTCATCCATTAGAGCTATGCAAAAATGTAGCAAGTCAGATATCTTTAGAAAGACTATTATAAAGTTACCGTTTTTCTAATGAAAAAGTGTGTAAATGGCAAATTATGGTATCTGACAGTTTATATTATTATTTTAAGTGTGCTCAATTAATTCAGGTAGTATTCATGAGGAACAGAAAAACACATACATAACCACCCCAACCAACACCCCCCATTTGCCACACATAATTAGGTATCAAACAGATTTTGATGTATGATCAAAAGAAAAGTTGAAATGCTTCTTGTACTTTTAAACAATGAATATAAATCCAATAATAGTCAAAAATAGTTGGCTTTGCTGTACAACATCGTGTATCATATTTTATGGAGTTCATCATAAATATTGGTACGGAAACGCATTTGTTTTGAAAAATTGAAACGAACCTAGTAGATGGTATTGATAGGAATATAACATTTCCCAAAGGTAGTTGGAAATTAATTAATATGACGACATGGTACAAAATGGACTAACCTGTGCATGTTACTCCATCTCCATAGTAGCCGGTATTACATGTACATGTAAAAGATTCCATGGTATCGGTGCAAAGAGCATTTACGTCACAATCATCAGTACCCAGAGTACATTCATCCATCAAAGCTGTACAAAAAATGTGCCAAGTCAGATAAAATTGTGGGATAGGCTTTTACTTCATTTTACTTCATTGAACAGCTCTTCCTCAGAGCGAACAAACCTTTAATTTAGCAGATAGGCGAGGTCTGCTTGTTTTCTGTTGACATGGGGCAGTCTTCAGTGAACGGCTCTTTTCAGAGCCACCAAAACTTACAAAATCAGCAGATAGGCGAGATCTGTTTGTTTCTGTTGACAAGGGCAGTCTTCAGCAAACGGCTCTTTTCAGAGCCACCAAAACTTACAAATTCAGCAGATAGGCGAGATCTGCTTGTTTCTGTAGACAAGGGCGGTCTTCAGTAAACGGCTCTTTTCAGAGCCACCAAAACCTTTATATTAGCAGATAGGCGAGATCTGCTAGTTCTCTGTAGACAAGGGGCAGTCTTCATTGAACGGTTCTTTTCAGAGCCACCAAAACTCACAAAATCAGCAGATAGGCGAGATCTGCTAGTTTCTGTTGACAAGGGCAGTCTTCAGCAAACGGCTCTTTTCAGAGTCATCAGTAGACAAGGGGCGGTCTACATGTCTCATTCTTAGGTACTTTGTCCTGAAGAAGTCAGAGCTACTCCTGACGAAAGCTTGACAGTTCTAAACTTGTCCGACGGCGAACCCGCTAAAAACCTACTAATTGTCAAGTTAGATAAATTCCAAATGACTATTATGAAGTTACCATTTTTACTTTAAAAACGTATGTGATAGGCACTTTCATAAAATATTTCCAAGAGATACTTTGACTATCGTATACTGACAATTATTTAAATCAATTAATATTCCAAAATGGTACAAAATGGACTAACCTGTGCATGTTACTCCATCTCCATAGTAGCCGGTATGACATGTACATGTGAAAGATTCCATGGTATCGGTGCAAAGAGCATTTACGTCACAATCATCAGTACCCAAAGTACATTCATCCATTAGAGCTATACAAAATGTAGCAAGTCAGATATCTTTAGAAAGACTATTATAAAGTTACCGTTTTTCTAATGAAAAAGGTATGAATGGCAATCTGACAGTTTAAATTATTATTTTAAGTGTGCTCAAATAATTCAGATAGAATTCATGAGGAACAGAAAAACACATACATAACCACCCCAACCAACACATCCATTTGCCACACATAATTAGGTATCAAACAGATTTTGATGTATGATCAAAAGAAAAGTTGAAATGCTTCTTGTACTTTTCAACACTGAATGTAAATCCAATAATACAATAATAGTCAAAAATAGTTGGTTTTGCTTTACAACATCGTGTATCATATTTTTTTTAAACGCATTTGTTTTGAGATTCCATGGTATCGGTGCAAAGAGCATTTACGTCACAATCATCAGTACCCAAAGTACATTCATCCATTAGAGCTATACAAAAATGTAGCAAGTCAGATATCTTTAGAAAGACTATTATAAAGTTACCGTTTTTCTAATGAAAAAGTGTGTAAATGGCAAATTATGGTATCTGACAGTTTATATTATTATTTTAAGTGTGCTCAATTAATTCAGGTAGTATTCATGAGGAACAGAAAAACAAATACATAACCACCCCAACCAACACCCCCATTTGCCACACATAATTAGGTATCAAACAGATTTTGATGTATGATCAAAAGAAAAGTTGAAATGCTTCTTGTACTTTTAAACAATGAATATAAATCCAATAATGGTCAAAAATAGTTGGCTTTGCTGTACAACATCGTGTATCATATTTTATGGAGTTCATCATAAATATTGGTACGGAAACGCATTTGTTTTGAAAAATTGAAACGAACCTAGTAGATGGTATTGATAGGAATATAACATTTCCCAAAGGTAGTTGGAAATTAATTAATATGACGACATGGTACAAAATGGACTAACCTGTGCATGTTACTCCATCTCCATAGTAGCCGGTATTACATGTACATGTAAAAGATTCCATGGTATCGGTGCAAAGAGCATTTACGTCACAATCATCAGTACCCAGAGTACATTCATCCATCAAAGCTGTACAAAAATGTGCCAAGTCAGATAAAATTGTGGGATAGGCTTTTACTTCATTTTACTTCATTGAACAGCTCTTCCTCAGAGCGAACAAACCTTTAATTTAGCAGATAGGCGAGGTCTGCTTGTTTTCTGTTGACATGGGGCAGTCTTCAGTGAACGGCTCTTTTCAGAGCCACCAAAACTTACAAATTCAGCAGATAGGCGAGATCTGCTTGTTTCTGTAGACAAGGGGCGGTCTTCAGTAAACGGCTCTTTTCAGAGCCACCAAAACCTTTATATTAGCAGATAGGCGAGATCTGCTAGTTCTCTGTAGACAAGGGGCAGTCTTCATTGAACGGTTCTTTTCAGAGCCACCAAAACTCACAAAATCAGCAGATAGGCGAGATCTGCTAGTTTCTGTTGACAAGGGGCAGTCTTCAGCAAACGGCTCTTTTCAGAGTCATCAGTAGACAAGGGGCGGTCTACATGTCTCATTCTTAGGTACTTTGTCCTGAAGAAGTCAGAGCTACTCCTGACGAAAGCTTGACAGTTCTAAACTTGTCCGACGGCGAACCCGCTAAAAACCTACTAATTGTCAAGTCAGATAAATTCCAAATGACTATTATGAAGTTACCATTTTTACTTTAAAAACGTATGTGATAGGCCCTTTCATACAATATTTCCAAGAGATACTTTGACTATCGTATACTGACAATTATTTAAATCAATTAATATTCCAAAATGGTACAAAATGGACTAACCTGTGCATGTTACTCCATCTCCATAGTAGCCGGTATGACATGTACATGTGAAAGATTCCATGGTATCGGTGCAAAGAGCATTTACGTCACAATCATCAGTACCCAAAGTACATTCATCCATTAGAGCTATGCAAAAATGTAGCAAGTCAGATATCTTTAGAAAGACTATTATAAAGTTACCGTTTTTCTAATGAAAAAGGTATGAATGACAAATTATGGTATCCGACAGTTTAAATTAGTATTTTAAGTGTGCTCAAATAATTCAGATAGAATTCATGAGGAACAGAAAAACACATACATAACCACCCCAACCAACACATCCATTTGCCACACATAATTAGGTATCAAACAGATTTTGATGTATGATCAAAAGAAAAGTTGAAATGCTTCTTGTACTTTTCAACACTGAATGTAAATCCAATAATACAATAATAGTCAAAAATAGTTGGTTTTGCTTTACAACATCGTGTATCATATTTTTTTAAACGCATTTGTTTTGAAAAATTGAAACGAACATAGTAGATGGTATCGACAGGAATACAACATTTCCAAAAGGTAGTTGGAAATTAATTAATATGGCGATATGGTACACAATGGACAACCTGTGCATGTTACTCCATCTCCATAGTAGCCGGTATTACATGTACACGTAAAAGATTCCATGGTATCGGTGCAAAGAGCATTTACGTCACAATCATCAGTACCCAAAGTACATTCATCCATTAGAGCTATGCAAAAATGTAGCAAGTCAGATGTCTTTAGAAAGACTATTATAAAGTTACCGTTTTTCTAATGAAAAAGTGTGTAAATGACAAATTATGGTATCTGACAGTTTATATTATTTTAAGTGTGCTCAATTATTTCAGGTAGTATTCATGAGGAACAGAAAAACACATACATAACCACCCCAACCAACACCCCCATTTACCACACATAATTAGGTATCAAACAGATTTTGATGTATGATCAAAAGAAAAGTTGAAATGCTTCTTGTACTTTTAAACAATGAATATAAATCCAATAATAGTCAAAAATAGTTGGCTTTGCTGTACAACATCGTGTATCATATTTTATGGAGTTCATCATAAATATTGGTACGGAAACGCATTTGTTTTGAAAAATTGAAACGAACCTAGTAGATGGTATTGATAGGAATACAACATTTCCAAAAGGTAGTTGGAAATTAATTAATATGACGACATGGTACAAAATGGACTAACCTGTGCATGTTACTCCATCTCCATAGTAGCCGGTATTACATGTACATGTAAAAGATTCCATGGTGTCGGTGCAAAGAGCATTTACGTCACAATCATCAGTACCCAAAGTACATTCATCCATCAGAGCTGTACAAAAAATGTGCCAAGTCAGATAAATTCCAAATGACTATTATGAAGTTACCATTTTAACTTTAAAAACGTGTGTGATAGGCACTTTCATACAATATTTCCAAGAGATACTTTGACTATCGTATACATGACAATTATTTAAATCAATTAATATTCCAAAATGGTACAAAATGGACTAACCTGTGCATGTTACTCCATCTCCATAGTAGCCGGTATTACATGTACATGTGAAAGATTCCATGGTATCGGTGCAAAGAGCATTTACGTCACAATCATCAGTACCCAAAGTACATTCATCCATTAGAGCTATACAAAAATGTAGCAAGTCAGATATCTTTAGAAAGAATATTATAAAGTTACCGTTTTTCTAATGAAAAAGGTATGAATGGCAAATTATGGTATCTGACAGTTTATATTATTATTTTAAGTGTGCTCAATTAATTCAGGCAGTATTCATGAGGAACAGAAAAACACATACATAACCACCCCAACCAACACATCCATTTGCCACACATAATTAGGTATCAAACAGATTTTGATGTATGATCAAAAGAAAAGTTGAAATGCTTCTTGTACTTTTCAACATTGAATGTAAATCCAATAATAGAATAATAGTCAAAAATAGTTGGTTTTGCTTTACAACATCGTGTATCATATTTCGTTGATTGCATCATAAATATTGGTACAGAAACGCATTTGTTTTGAAAAATTGAAACGAACATAGTAGATGGTATCGACAGGAATACAACATTTCCAAAAGGTAGTTGGAAATTAATTAATATGGCGATATGGTACAAAATGGACTAACCTGTGCATGTTACTCCATCTCCATAGTAGCCGGTATTACATGTACACGTAAAAGATTCCATGGTATCGGTGCAAAGAGCATTTACGTCACAATCATCAGTACCCAAAGTACATTCATCCATTAGAGCTATGCAAAAATGTAGCAAGTCAGATATCTTTAGAAAGACTATTATAAAGTTACCGTTTTTCTAATGAAAAAGTGTGTAAATGGCAAATTATGGTATCTGACAGTTTATATTATTATTTTAAGTGTGCTCAATTAATTCAGGTAGTATTCATGAGGAACAGAAAAACACATACATAACCACCCCAACCAACACCCCCATTTGCCACACATAATTAGGTATCAAACAGATTTTGATGTATGATCAAAAGAAAAGTTGAAATGCTTCTTGTACTTTTAAACAATGAATATAAATCCAATAATAGTCAAAAATAGTTGGCTTTGCTGTACAACATCGTGTATCATATTTTATGGAGTTCATCATAAATATTGGTACGGAAACGCATTTGTTTTGAAAAATTGAAACGAACCTAGTAGATGGTATTGATAGGAATATAACATTTCCCAAAGGTAGTTGGAAATTAATTAATATGACGACATGGTACAAAATGGACTAACCTGTGCATGTTACTCCATCTCCATAGTAGCCGGTATTACATGTACATGTAAAAGATTCCATGGTATCGGTGCAAAGAGCATTTACGTCACAATCATCAGTACCCAGAGTACATTCATCCATCAAAGCTGTACAAAAAAATGTGCCAAGTCAGATAAAATTGTGGGATAGGCTTTTACTTCATTTTACTTCATTGAACAGCTCTTCCTCAGAGCGAACAAACCTTTAATTTAGCAGATAGGCGAGGTCTGCTTGTTTTCTGTTGACATGGGGCAGTCTTCAGTGAACGGCTCTTTTCAGAGCCACCAAAACTTACAAAATCAGCAGATAGGCGAGATCTGCTTGTTTCTGTTGACAAGGGGCAGTCTTCAGCAAACGGCTCTTTTCAGAGCCACCAAAACTTACAAATTCAGCAGATAGGCGAGATCTGCTTGTTTCTGTAGACAAGGGGCGGTCTTCAGTAAACGGCTCTTTTCAGAGCCACCAAAACCTTTATATTAGCAGATAGGCGAGATCTGCTAGTTCTCTGTAGACAAGGGGCAGTCTTCATTGAACGGTTCTTTTCAGAGCCACCAAAACTCACAAAATCAGCAGATAGGCGAGATCTGCTAGTTTCTGTTGACAAGGGGCAGTCTTCAGCAAACGGCTCTTTTCAGAGTCATCAGTAGACAAGGGGCGGTCTACATGTCTCATTCTTAGGTACTTTGTCCTGAAGAAGTCAGAGCTACTCCTGACGAAAGCTTGACAGTTCTAAACTTGTCCGACGGCGAACCCGCTAAAACCCTACTAATTGTCAAGTCAGATAAATTCCAAATGACTATTATGAAGTTACCATTTTTACTTTAAAAACGTATGTGATAGGCCCTTTCATACAATATTTCCAAGAGATACTTTGACTATCGTATACTGACAATTATTTGAATCAATTAATATTCCAAAATGGTACAAAATGGACTAACCTGTGCATGTTACTCCATCTCCATAGTAGCCGGTATGACATGTACATGTGAAAGATTCCATGGTATCGGTGCAAAGAGCATTTACGTCACAATCATCAGTACCCAAAGTACATTCATCCATTAGAGCTATGCAAAAATGTAGCAAGTCAGATATCTTTAGAAAGACTATTATAAAGTTACCGTTTTTCTAATGAAAAAGGTATGAATGGCAAATTATGGTATCCGACAGTTTAAATTATTATTTTAAGTGTGCTCAAATAATTCAGATAGAATTCATGAGGAACAGAAAAACACATACATAACCACCCCAACCAACACATCCATTTGCCACACATAATTAGGTATCAAACAGATTTTGATGTATGATCAAAAGAAAAGTTGAAATGCTTCTTGTACTTTTCAACACTGAATGTAAATCCAATAATACAATAATAGTCAAAAATAGTTGGTTTTGCTTTACAACATCGTGTATCATATTTTTTTTAAACGCATTTGTTTTGAAAAATTGAAACGAACATAGTAGATGGTATCGACAGGAATACAACATTTCCAAAAGGTAGTTGGAAATTAATTAATATGGCGATATGGTACAAAATGGACAACCTGTGCATGTTACTCCATCTCCATAGTAGCCGGTATTACATGTACACGTAAAAGATTCCATGGTATCGGTGCAAAAGAGCATTTACGTCACAATCATCAGTACCCAAAGTACATTCATCCATTAGAGCTATGCAAAAATGTAGCAAGTCAGATATCTTTAGAAAGACTATTATAAAGTTACCGTTTTTCTAATGAAAAAGTGTGTAAATGACAAATTATGGTATCTGACAGTTTATATTATTTTAAGTGTGCTCAATTATTTCAGGTAGTATTCATGAGGAACAGAAAAACACATACATAACCACCCCAACCAACACCCCCATTTGCCACACATAATTAGGTATCAAACAGATTTTGATGTATGATCAAAAGAAAAGTTGAAATGCTTCTTGTACTTTTAAACAATGAATATAAATCCAATAATAGTCAAAAATAGTTGGCTTTGCTGTACAACATCGTGTATCATATTTTATGGAGTTCATCATAAATATTGGTACGGAAACGCATTTGTTTTGAAAAATTGAAACGAACCTAGTAGATGGTATTGATAGGAATACAACATTTCCAAAAGGTAGTTGGAAATTAATTAATATGACGACATGGTACAAAATGGACTAACCTGTGCATGTTACTCCATCTCCATAGTAGCCGGTATTACATGTACATGTAAAAGATTCCATGGTGTCGGTGCAAAGAGCATTTACGTCACAATCATCAGTACCCAAAGTACATTCATCCATCAGAGCTGTACAAAAAATGTGCCAAGTCAGATAAATTCCAAATGACTATTATGAAGTTACCATTTTAACTTTAAAAACATGTGTGATAGGCACTTTCATACAATATTTCCAAGAGATACTTTGACTATCGTATACATGACAATTATTTAAATCAATTAATATTCCAAAATGGTACAAAATGGACTAACCTGTGCATGTTACTCCATCTCCATAGTAGCCGGTATTACACGTACATGTGAAAGATTCCATGGTATCGGTGCAAAGAGCATTTACGTCACAATCATCAGTACCCAAAGTACATTCATCCATTAGAGCTATACAAAAATGTAGCAAGTCAGATATCTTTAGAAAGACTATTATAAAGTTACCGTTTTTCTAATGAAAAAGGTATGAATGGCAAATTATGGTATCTGACAGTTTATATTATTATTTTAAGTGTGTGCTCAATTAATTCAGGCAGTATTCATGAGGAACAGAAAAACACATACATAACCACCCCAACCAACACATCCATTTGCCACACATAATTAGGTATCAAACAGATTTTGATGTATGATCAAAAGAAAAGTTGAAATGCTTCTTGTACTTTTCAACATTGAATGTAAATCCAATAATAGAATAATAGTCAAAAATAGTTGGTTTTGCTTTACAACATCGTGTATCATATTTCGTTGATTGCATCATAAATATTGGTACAGAAACGCATTTGTTTTGAAAAATTGAAACGAACATAGTAGATGGTATCGACAGGAATACAACATTTCCAAAAGGTAGTTGGAAATTAATTAATATGGCGATATGGTACAAAATGGACTAACCTGTGCATGTTACTCCATCTCCATAGTAGCCGGTATTACATGTACACGTAAAAGATTCCATGGTATCGGTGCAAAGAGCATTTACGTCACAATCATCAGTACCCAAAGTACATTCATCCATTAGAGCTATGCAAAAATGTAGCAAGTCAGATATCTTTAGAAAGACTATTATAAAGTTACCGTTTTTCTAATGAAAAAGTGTGTAAATGGCAAATTATGGTATCTGACAGTTTATATTATTATTTTAAGTGTGCTCAATTAATTCAGGTAGTATTCATGAGGAACAGAAAAACACATACATAACCACTCCAACCAACACCCCCATTTGCCACACATAAATAGATATCAAACAGATTTTGATGTATGATCAAAAGAAAAGTTGAAATGCTTCTTGTACTTTTAAACAATGAATATAAATCCAATAATAGTCAAAAATAGTTGGCTTTGCTGTACAACATCGTGTATCATATTTCATGGAGTTCATCATAAATATTGGTACGGAAACGCATTTGTTTTGAAAAATTGAAACGAACCTAGTAGATGGTATTGATAGGAATACAACATTTCCAAAAGGTAGTTGGAAATTAATTAATATGACGACATGGTACAAAATGGACTAACCTGTGCATGTTACTCCATCTCCATAGTAGCCGGTATTACATGTACATGTAAAAGATTCCATGGTATCGGTGCAAAGAGCATTTACGTCACAATCATCAGTACCCAAAGTACATTCATCCATCAGAGCTGTACAAAAAATGTGCCAAGACAAATAAATTCCAAATGATTATTATGAAGTTACCATTTTTACTTTAAAAACGTGTGTGATAGGCACTTTCATACAATATTTCCAAGAGATACTTTGACTGTCATATACGTGACAATAATTTAAATCAATTAATATGGCGAAATGGTACAAAATGGGATAACCTGTGCATGTTACTCCATCTCCATAGTAGCCGGTATTACATGTACATGTGAACGATTCCATTGTATCGGTGCAAAGAGCATTTACGTCACAATCATCAGTACCCAAAGTACATTCATCCATTAGAGCTATACAAAAATGTAGCAAGTCAGATATCTTTTAAAAGACCATCATAAAGTTACCGTTTTTCTAATGAAAAAGGTATGAATGGCAAATAATGGTATCTGACAGTTTATATTATTATTGTAAGTGTGCTCAAATAATTCAGGTAGAATTCATGAGGAACAGAAAAACACATACATAGCCACCCCAACCAACACATCCATTTGCCACACATAATTAGGTATCAAACAGATTTTGATGTATGATCAAAAGAAAAGTTGAAATGCTTCTTGTACTTTTCAACATTGAATGTAAATCCAATAATAGTCAAAAATTATTCCTCATATATTTGTGCTGATGAGCAGACGTGTACTCCTGAGTGCTCCTAAATTCATACAAATTTGGACTGTTTCCTGATTGCTTTTGTATTTGTATTTCATACCATTTTGAAGCTGTAAACACCAGGATGATTTATATGTACTTTGTTTCTTCAGAATATTAGCAGTTTTTGTGTATTTTCCATCAATTTGGAATAATTTGGAATACTGATATTGGACTTCAATGTGTGACTGTTATTGATTATTGATCTACTACCAGCTCTTCTGAACTTTATACATAATGGCCAGTACAATAGGCCTACTGAATACAACAATGGACTCAGTGAGTCATAGCCAGCCTTCACCTTCCTCCATGTTTAATGCTACAAATACAAGCTCAAGTTGTAGTTTTGATGGTTTCTCAACTACTGATCTTTCTTATGTTCCACCACATATTTGGGAACTTTTGCCAAGAAAAGACTCATTAACAATCCATGTCCATAACAAGTCTGCTTTTCAATTGTTTGAAAAGGAAGTGAAACAGGACTATGGTGAACCCACACATATGATGCATAATGGAAATATATACAGAGGCTTTGTTTCTAGTGGAGAAGGAGTTACAATTACTCTATATCAAACTGGAACTGTAAGAGTACAGGGAGGAGGCTATGCCCATTGGGCTACTAAGGTTCTTCCTAAACTAGCCAGATCAGTAATGGCACAACTTGGCAATGTGACTGATGAATCCCAAACAGATCCAACTGTATGCAGCCCATCCACAGTTACAGAATCATCTTCAAGCCAACCACCTTTAAGTGCGCCAAACTTTTCTCTTGGAAGTCTTCTGAGCTCCACACCAGTTCATCCACAGAAGTCAAGAATTTCACAATCTCCTTCAATCTCCCTCAAATCTCCTTCAAATTCTGATCATGCTGATAATACTGATAAGCTTCAGTTAGCACTAGTGGAGAACCTGATCACATGTGTTGAAGAAAGAACTAAGTACAAGACAGAAAACTCAATGCTGAGAGAAAGAGTTGCATCGCTGATACAAGAGGTTGATAAGCTTTCTTCTAAGCTTTCTGAAGAGTTCTCAGAAGAGAGAAAACATCTGCTTCAACAAATTCAAGACCCCTCATCTTGCAAACGCAGCACATCTACATGTACAGCATCAACACAGATAACACCATACAGTGATGCAGCGAGTATCCCATCACTTAGCATTACCACTACCAAGCAGTCTACCTCAGCACCCTCTTATGTGTTGAAGCATTTTCTTGCTGAACCTTCAACTCAATCTAACAATAAATCTACACTTTCAAAGCCAAATGTATCTTCTCAACAATATAATGTTCCAGTGTCCAACAGGTTTACTTTGCTGGAACCGCAAGAATCTGACGATACAGCAGTTACACGTCCATCAGTGAAAAACCGCGCCTCAAATTTGATCACTAACAATGCATCTACGAAGTCATCACAGGCTAAATCTAAGGACAAACATGTAACAAAAAGACAACCTGATGCTGCTCTCTCAAAGCCGAAGATTTTAATATTTGGTGACTCCATTTCCAAGAGGATAGATAGTGAACGACTTTCACGCAGTGCCAAAGTCATCAATCACAGCGAAAGTGGTCGTCATATTGAACAAGTTTGCAATGATATTTCTGTGAACAAGAGTTCTGGTGCTGAATCTATCATCATACATGTTGGTACCAACAATCTTCAAAGAGACTCTATTGAAACTATAACTGACAAATATAACACCATGTGTGAGCGTGTGAAATCTGAAATGCCCAAGTGTTCCGTTGCTATTTCATCAATCATCCAAAGGACAGATAAACCTCACCTCAAACCTAAGTTGGATGCTGTGAATGATAAACTACATAATATATGTACTCAAAATAACTAGACATTCATAGATAATACTGCAATTCAGGACTTAGGGAATGACAAACTTCATCCTAATGCACGCGGCATAAGCTTTCTTGCCAAAAACTATCAGGATTTTTTGAGAAAGGCACATCCCTCCCTTTTTCAGCAGGGTCGGAAATTGTATCAACGACGAACTGTACCACAAATTCGCACCCCTGTGAAAACTGCAGGTCTACTGGGAAATGCCCCAACATTGTTAACTTTCTTAATGTCGGAGATACCGCGAAACTTCGAGTCTGTAACACAGAGGAAGTATCCTACAGCCTGAAGTCTTGCAAAGTTGATCTAAAATCAAACTCTAAAACACCTAATGATAAAGTTAATGAAAATAATATTAATGATGTTCTTGTGAATGCAAGCTTATGTACTTTTCATGATACATGTACTCATAATTATGATATGACTCTTCTTAACACAAATTGTTCAAGTTATGGTAATGATATGAATATTCATAACATAACTTTAGATGCCAATTTGTCAACTACTGATGATCATAATATCACTGAAAATATTTCAAATAATGCTGATACAGGTTTGAGTTTTAAAACTACCTGTACAACTAAAGACACTTGTAATAATGTTCACCAAAATTCTATTTGTGATGTCAATGACTCAACTAACACTATTGTTACCAACTCTATTCATTCACCTCATCATCCTGTCTCAAGTGTTACCAATTGTGCTCTTGAAGTCACTCCCTCTCATCCCAATCATCCATTCACCCATTCTTATTCAAGTGTTGTTAATGATATTGACATATGTAGTGCTGATACAAGTAATAATAATACAAGTAATGTGTCTGTATGTTTAGAAAAAGTTGATGTATGTCCTATTACCATGATTACTACATGTACTGATAATTATAATTGTTCCCAAGTTAATAATGTTCATGTTAATGATATACCAAATAATGTTCATGAAAACTGCTCTATTGTAAACAATGATGTTAATCATGCTTCTGATTGTGATTGCAAATCTGATTGTTCTGTTTCTGATTACAGTGTATGTAACCATGAAAATCCTGGTATTATCAATCATCATTGTTTGAATGGTTCAATTTCCATGAACAGTAGATCAGTTGATCCTGATCCCATCACAATTAATGTGGATAATGATAATATGTGCAATGATACTTCTGTAAATAGTAATAATCTTAGTTGTAGTAATTCTTCTGTTCGTGACAGTATTTCGATTTTGTATTTTAATGCTCGCAGTGTTAAAAATAAGATTCCTGAAATTCAAACCCGTATTGTTCACGATGATTATGATGTTGTTGCCATTAGTGAATCCTGGCTTGATGATTCTCATTTAGATGGAGAAATTTTTCCTTCTTGTTACAGAGTGTTTCGTAATGATAGAAATTCTCATGGTGGTGGTGTTCTTTTGGCTATTAAGGAAGGTCTTTATCCAGTTGATAAGTGCGAATTTGACACAGACGATCATGAGATCATTTGGGCTGAGTTCAAAACACGTAAGGGTAGGGTCTTAATTGGTGTTTTTATAGGCCTCCTGACTACCCGAAGAATTACATGGATTCTCTTGATGACTATCTCACCTTGGTCTGGGGCGGACATTTTAAAAATGAATTTAGAAGAGCAGCAACGGCATCACTTGCATTACATTCCAGATGTTAAATCTACATCATATGCAAAATTTGAGCAAATTCGCACGAGTCCGTTTTATTTTAGGGCCATTTGTCTATAACTGGTCTTTACATGTAGCCCTATGGAGAAAGTGCCCGTTGAGGGCGCTATAACCCCCCATTTTAGGAACAAAAATGTGATTTAAAAAAACGGACTCAAAGTGCGAATTTTCTAAAATTTTCAGAGTATGTAGTATGAACATGTAGAAATATTATCAAGTAGTTGCCCTACCTGCTCTCCTCCGAAAAAATAAAAAGTCCTATACCTCAATGATAATGAAACCTAGGTGATCTCCTTAAGATTCATCCTCCAAAAAATAATTTTTCTCTCATTACACTTGTTGGTGATTTTAATATTCATATGGATTGGGTGGATGGTGAACCATCTAACTAAAAAGGAGCCCTTCCTAATCTTCTTATTGATTGTATGAATTCTTGTGGGTTTACTCAAGTGCTTAATGAGGCTTCTTATGTCACTCGTAATGGTAATGAGCACTTCCTTGATCTTGTGTTTGTATCTGATCCATTGTATGTTAAGTCATGTGTAACTTCTTTCAATGTAAATGATAAGTGTGATCATAAAGCTATTATATTGAATCTTAATTTGCATACATTGAAAAGTAAG
This sequence comes from Amphiura filiformis, assembly GCF_039555335.1. Taxonomy (NCBI): domain Eukaryota; kingdom Metazoa; phylum Echinodermata; class Ophiuroidea; order Amphilepidida; family Amphiuridae; genus Amphiura; species Amphiura filiformis. The sequence continues at coordinate 96,871 of NW_027305594.1, forward strand.
GCTGTTGATAAACCTGTTTTCTGTTTGAATAGGGCAAATTTTGGTGAAATGCGTGATATTATTTCAAGTAGCCCATGGAATGTTTGTAATATGATTGATGATATAAGTAACAAATGGGATTTCATTGAGCATAATATTAATGCTGCTGTTGATAAAACTGTTCCTAAGAAATTTGTTAAGAAGGGTAAGTCTGTTCCTTGGATGACAAAGGACATTAGGAAGTTATGTACAAGAAAAAAAGCTTATGTACAGGAGGTTTAAGAAATCTGGTAGTCATGTTGCTGAGCAACAATTTAAAGAGTGTAGTAAGAATTTGAAAAAAGCTATTCGGACTAGTCATTGTAATTATTCTCTTGGTATTTCCAAACTAGCTAGGAGTAATCCTAAGAAATTTTGGAATTATGTAAGATCTAGTTCTAAGGACTCTTCCCAGCTTTCATTTACTACTGATAGTGGTGATTTGACTGACCCCGATTATATTGCTTGCACTTTTAATAAGCACTTTGGGACATCCTCTACCATTGATGTGAATTGTCTTCCTGACTCTCCCCCTCTCATGGTGGAGCTTGTCTCTCCTTTGACATGTTTTCTGTTGATGAAGTTGTTGATATTCTTAAGGGTTTTGATACCAACAAGTCTCCCGGTCCTGATAGTATTCTTCCTGTTTTCTTAAAATCATGTGCAAGTGAATTAGCTCCTGTTTCGTGTACCTTTTTTAATGATTGTATTTCAAAGGGTGAAATTCCGTCTGCTTGGAAGTGTGCAAATGTTGTGCCTATTTACAAAGGTTCTGGTAAGCCTAAGAATGCTATTTCGAGTTACAGGCCAGTTTCCTTAACAGCAATCCTCTGTAAGGTCATGGAAAGATTGGTTTGTAAACGTCTTCTTGGTTATCTTGATGAGCATGACATTCTTTCAGATAATCAATTTGGTTTTCGACATGGTAGGAATTGTGAGCAGATGTTGGCTAAATTTTATCATTTTCTCAGTGGTAACCTTGATAACAGCAAATATTGTAATTTGGTGGATGGGATTTTTCTTGACTTTAGTGCTGCTTTTGATAGAGTAGATCATACAATTTTGTTACAAAAGCTTCATTACTATGGTATCAGGAATAATGAGCTTAACTGGATTCAAAGTTTTCTTTCTGGTAGAAAACAAAGAGTTATCTTTGGCGGAGCTAAATCTGATTGGGCTTCAGTCACATCGGGTGTTCCTCAAGGTTCTGTTTTGGGGCCCATCTTGTTTCTGTTATTTGTAAATGACATTAATGACAATCTGTCCTCTCCCTTATTTCAATTTGCTGATGACCATACACTTGTGCGCTCTATTAGAACTTTTGAGGATCAAGTTGCACCGCAGAAAGATATTGACACCATTCACAAGTGGACTATTGAGAATAAACTCCCCCTGAATGCTTCTAAGTGTGCTGTTGTTCATTTTTCGAGGTCTAGGGCTTGCAGTCTTTATACATACAAGTTAGGTGGTATTCCAATTAAGGTTGTTGATGAGTATAAACTGCTTGGTGTTGTTTTCAATTCTTCCATATCATTCTCTTCACATGTTGATAAAATCTGTAAAAAGGTTTCTCGCCGAACTGGTTTTGTCATCAGAACTTCTCGCCATATGCACTTCAGTGCTCTTCTGCATCTATTTAAAGCATTGATACTCCCTCATCTTACTTACTGTGCTGTGCTGTTATTTGGAATCCTTGTCAGACTGGCCTGCTTGATAGGTTAGATAAGAGTCAGAGAAAGATTTCTAAAGTTTTGATGTATAGGAAGGAGTGTCCTTCTGATCTTTCATATCAGTCTAGATTAGATGAATTTGGATTACTTAAAACATGCGACTTATTTGATTTGTTGAGGTTGATCTTCTGCTTTAAATTGGTTAATGTAATTGGTCCTTCTTCTTCTTTTTGCCAATTGTTGAAGCCTTCTAAGGTTAAGGAGTTTAGGTATCTCCACTGTAGTTCTCATATCAATGCCTTTTTTTCAACTCTGTTTTTGTTTCCTTTCCACGTTTGTGGAATGAACTTCCCACTGATGTACGCTCTGCGCCCTCCCTTACCTTGTTTAAGGCCACGTGTAAAAAACATTTTATGATATAATTATGTTTTTCATATGCATGTTTACTTTTTTTTTCTTTCATTGCAATTGCTGTTTTGAAATCTTTTGCCAGTTATCATTTTGTTTACATTTTAGGCAATTTACCTGTATAATTTGAGTTACATGTAGGCCCACTCTAAGGCAATAACTTTGTTCACGCATGTTTTATTTTTTGTACTGCCTATCTTGTGCACTGTTGATACATCCTGTGTGCATAAGCTATGTCATAGAGTGTTTCACTCATTTTTTTTCCTACAAATGTTTCTGGTTTAATTAATGCGTATCTATTATCTAAATTTATATTATTATTATTATTATTATTATTATTATTATTATTATTATTATTATTATATGTACTGTAATATAATCAGGAAAGAAGAACACATTGTGCTTGGACTGTTAAGTCTATTTCTTCTTTCCTGGATTGTCATTTAAATTGCTTTTAATGTTTTTTCATGTTTGTAATTTATGGCAATTGAAATAAATATTATTATTAATATTATTATTATAAATAGTTGGCTTTGCTTTACAACATCGTGTATTATATTTTATTGATTGTATCATAAATATTGGTACGGAAACGCATTTGTTTGTAAAATTGAAACGAACATATCGATAGGAATATAACATTTCCAAAAGGTAGTTGGAAATTAATTGATATGACGACATGGTACAAAATGGACTAACCTGTGCATGTTACTCCATCTCCATTGTAGCCGGTATTACATGTACATGTAAAAGATTCCATGGTATCGGTGCAAAGAGCATTTACGTCACAATCATCAGTACCCAAAGTACATTCATCCATCAGAGCTGTACAAAAAATGTGCCAAGACAAATAAATTCCAAATGATTATTATGAAGTTACCATTTTACTTTAAAAACGTGTGTGATAGGTATTACATGTACATGTAAAAGATTCCATGGTATCGGTGCAAAGAGCATTTACGTCACAATCATCAGTACCCAAAGTACATTCATCCATTAGAGCTATACAAAAATGTAGCAAGTCAGATATCTTAAAAAAGACCATTATAAAAAGTTACCGTTTTTCTAATGAAAAAGGGTGTGAATGGCAAATAATGGTATCTGACAGTTTATATTATTATTTTAAGTGTGCTCAAATAATTTAGGTAGTATTCATGAGGAACAGAAAAACACATACATAACCTCCCCAACCAACACATCCATTTGACACACATAATTAGGTATCAAACAGATTTTTATGTATGATCAATACAAAAGTTGAAATACTTCTTGTACTTTTCAACATTGAATGTAAATCCAATAATGGTCAAAAATAGTTGGCTTTGCTTTACAACATCGTGTATCATATCGATTACATCATAAATATTGGTACGGAAACGCATTTGTTTTGAAAAATTGAAACGAACATAGTAGATGGTATCGATAGGAATACAACATTTCCAAAAGGTAGTTGGAAATTAATTAATATGGCGATATGGTACAAAATGGACTAACCTGTGCATGTTACTCCATCTCCATAGTAGCCGGTATTACATGTACATGTAAAAGATTCCATGGTATCAGTGCAAAGAGCATTTACGTCACAATCATCAGTACCCAAAGTACATTCATCCATCAGAGCTGTACAAAAAATGTGCCAAGTCAAATAAATTCCAAATGATTATTATGAAGTTACCATTTTTACTTTAAAAACGTGTGTGATAGGCACTTTCATACAATATTTCCAAGAGATACTTTGACTACCATATACGTGACAATAATTTAAATCAATTAATATGACCAAATGGTACAAAATGGTCTAACCTGTGCATGTTACTCCATCTCCATAGTAGCCGGTATTACATGTACATGTAAAAGATTCCATGGTATCGGTGCATAGAGCATTTACGTCACAATCGTCAGTACCCAACGTACATTCATCCATTAGAGCTATACAAAAATGTAGCAAGTCAGATATCTTTTAAAAGACCATTATAAAGTTACCGTTTTTCTAATGAAAAAGGGCTTGAATGGCAAATAATGGTATCTGACAGTTTATATTATTATTTTAAGTGTGCTCAAATAATTTAGGTAGTATTCATGAGTGAGGAACAGAAAAACACATACATAACCTCCCCAACCATCACATCCATTTGCCACACATAATAATTATTAGGTATCAAACAGATTTTGATGTATGATCAATACAAAAGTTGAAATACTTCTGGTACTTTTCAACATTGAATGTAAATCCAATAATAGTCAAAAATAGTTGGCTTTGCTTTACAACATCGTGTATCATATCGATTACATCATAAATATTGGTACGGAAACGCATTTGTTTTGAAAAATTGAAACGAACATAGTAGATTGTATCAATAGGAATACAACATTTCCAAAAGGTAGTTGGAAATTAATTAATATGGCGACATGGTACAAAAAGGACTAACCTGTGCATGTTACTCCATCTCCATAGTAGCCGGTATTACATGTACATGTAAAAGATTCCATGGTATCAGTGCAAAGAGCATTTACGTCACAATCATCAGTACCCAAAGTACATTCATCCATCAGAGCTGTACAAAAAATGTGCCAAGTCAGATAAATTCCAAATGATTATGAAGTTACCATTTTTACTTTAAAAACGTGTGTGATAGGCACTTTCATACAATATTTCCAGGAGATGCTTTGACTATCGTATACGTGACAATTAATTAAATCAATTAATATGGCGAAATGGTACAAAATGGACTAACCTGTGCATGTTACTCCATCTCCATAGTAGCCGGTATTACATGTACATGTAAAAGATTCCATGGTATCAGTGCAAAGAGCATTTACGTCACAATCATCAGTACCCAAAGTACATTCATCCATCAGAGCTGTACAAAAAATGTGCCAAGTCAGATAAATTCCAATGATTATTATGAAGTTACCGTTTTTACTTTAAAAACGTGTGTGATAGGCACTTTCATACAATATTTCCAAGAGATACTTTGACTACCGTATACGTGACAATAATTTAAATCAATTAATATGACCAAATGGTACAAAATGGTCTAACCTGTGCATGTTACTCCATCTCCATAGTAGCCGGTATTACATGTACATGTAAAAGATTCCATGGTATCAGTGCAAAGAGCATTTACGTCACAATCATCAGTACCCAAAGTACATTCATCCATCAGAGCTGAACAAAAAATGTGCAAAGTCAGATAAATTCCAAATGATTATTATGAAGTTACCATTTTTACTTTAAAAACGTGTGTGATAGGCACTTTCATACAATATTTCCAAGAGATACTTTGACTACCGTATACGTGACAATAATTTAAATCAATTAATATGACCAAATGGTCCAAAATGGTCTAACCTGTGCATGTTACTCCATCTCCATAGTAGCCGGTATTACATGTACATGTAAAAGATTCCATGGTATCAGTGCAAAGAGCATTTACGTCACAATCATCAGTACCCAAAGTACATTCATCCATCAGAGCTGTACAAAAAATGTGCCAAGTCAGATAAATTCCAAATGATTATTATGAAGTTACCATTTTTACTTTAAAAATGTGTGTGATAGGCACTTTCATACAATATTTCCAAGAGATACATGTACTTTGACTATCGTATACGTGACAATATTAATATGGCCAAATGGTACAAAATGGACTAATCTGTGCATGTTACTCCATCTCCATAGTAGCCGGTATTACATGTACATGTGAAAGATTCCATGGTATCGGTGCAAAGAGCATTTACGTCACAATCATCAGTACCCAAAGTACATTCATCCATTAGAGCTATACAAAAATGTAGCAAGACAGATATCTTTTAAAAGACCATTATAAAGTTACCGTTTTTCTAATGAAAAAGGTATGAATGGCAAATAATGGTATCTGACAGTTTATATTATTATTTTAAGTGTGCTCAAATAATTTAGGTAGTGTTACGAGTCGTACTTGACTCAAGGCCAAAATCACCTTTTTCCCGAACTCACACGAATGCACAACACAAATACACTGTTTGTTTAAGCTAACAAAATCTAAGTCTTTAATTGAAAACGGAGTATGATTGGTACATATAATAACAATATACAATAAAATCACACAATGACAGTTTTACTATATCAGTACTTAACCAGCTGTCTTGTTGTTGGTGATCCTAGAGTTCTTGCAATGTTCTGGACGACTGATGTATTATATCCTTATTCACTTGTCCTGCGAAGTCCAGTGTATTCTTGCGTTTATAAATATCCTTGCGTATGAAATCCTCAAACGAAAATGATGCTGCTTTCTTCTATTGCTTATCTTCTTGCGCTGCTCTCTCCGCAATATATCTCTTTGCGCTGCTTTCTCCAAAAATGGTGTTTCTTTCACCAATCACTCTTTTTCCAGGGAACAGGTTTCGTTAACACAGCTCCGCTGTTCTTTGACAGATGCGTGGCCTTCACAAACCCAGCAAACTCCAGCAATTTGACAGAAGAACTTTTAATCCTTTGATGAGGAAGAGCACTTTTGTGTGCTCGCTGTCTTCTTCGTTGCTGTATTAAAATTAGCTCAATTATTGGCTATATAAACTGGTTAAAATGTACTTCTTTTTGAAGCACGAAGACCATCACACACATGTGGAATATCTCAATCTCCCATGGCATTCTGTAAAGTCCCAACAAAAGCCTTCAGCTTTTTATATCAGTACTCATGCAAAAAACCCATCATCTATTAATAAACCATTACTTCAATCACATTTTCACAACATTGCTGCAATCTTGGGATTTCCCAAGATTAATTATACACATTCACCTTTCACATTACATCACTTCCTGGGGTTTTTTTCCTGATGGTGCAATAATGAACTGGGGCTTTCCAAGTTCCAAACATAGCTCTGACTTTGTTTACAATAATTTGGGGAAACTCCAAAATACAAGAGGGTATCCCATCTCATGAAATACTTTCAGCTTGTAAACAAAGTTAAATAATTAAATTAAATCAAATTACTCAGGGCACATCACACCTCCCCTTAAAAGAAGAAAGTTCGAATGTAATGAAAACTTTCTTAAATGTTTTCTTCTTTTACATCAACTTCAACATATTATCAACTTTGAGTATTTAACTCATCATACACAGTGACTACTTGTCACACACAACTTCCCTTTTAAAGGAAATTTTTGTTTGTCAAGTTTTATGCAATTCTGGACAGGGCATCAGCCATTACATTGTCTTTTCCCTTAATATGTTTGATGTCCAGATTGTACTCTTGCAAGGTCAAACTCCACCTCACCAGTCTTTGGTTTTTGTTCTTCATCCTGTTGATGAAGGTGAGGGATTGTGATCTGTGAAAACAAGCACAGGGTATACTGTGGTACCCAAATACACATCAAAATGTAGCAATGCTAATAGCAATGCTAGACACTCCTTCTCAATTGTGGAGTAATTTCTCTGGTGCTTGTTGAATTTCCTTGAAAAGTAACAAATGGGGTGATCTATTTGATCTTCACCCTCTTGCATCACAACACCTCCACAGCCTATGTCACTGGCATCAACAGTCAACTTGAACTGCTTCTGAAAATCAGGTGCAGTAAGCACTGGTGAACTCATGAGTATAGATTTGACTTTGTGAAAAGCATTTTCACACTGTTCTGACCAAATGAATTTTGCATCTTTCTTTAACAAATCAGTCAAAGGACTTGCTATCTCTGAAAAGTTTGGACAGAACTTTCTATAATAGCCAACCATTCCTAGAAATCTCATGAGTGCCTTCTTGTTTACAGGTGTGGGGTATTGCTCAATTGCTTCAACTTTGGCTTTGATAGGTTTCACCTGACCTTGACCTACAACATATCCTAAGTATGTGACTGTGGCATGGCAAAACTCACTTTTTACCAGATTGACTGTCAATTGTACTTCAGACAGCTTCTTAAACAATTGATGGAGTTGTTCCATGTGTTGTTCCCAAGTTTGACTGTAAACAATCAAATCATCTACATATGCTTCACATCCCTCTATGTCTGCCACAATTTGGTTCACCATTCTCTGAAATGTTGCTGGGGCGTTTTTCAAACCGAATGGCATAACTTTGTACTGGTAAAGACCAAATGGTGTACAAAAAGCAGAAATCTCTTTGGCACGGTCTGTGAGTGGAACCTGCAAGTACCCTTTCAAAAGATCAAATTTGCTAACAAATTTTGCATTCCCAATTTTGTCTATGCAATCATCAATTCTTGGAATTGGGTATGAGTCTGTCTTTGAATGAACATTTGCAGCTCTCATGTCTGCGACCAATCGGTATGAACCATCAGGCTTGGGAACAAGAATACATGGTGAACTCCACTCACTACTACTTGGTTCTATGATATCATTGTCTAGCATATAATTGATCTCATTTTTGAGATGTTCCATTTTCAATGGATTGACTCTGTAAGGATGCTGCTTGATTGGTTTTGTATCACCAACATCTACATCATGAAATGCAGCATTTGTTCTACTTGGCGTATCAGGAAATATATTGTCAAATTTGTGAATCAAATTTGCAATTTGACTTTGTTGATCTTGAGAAAGATGACCTAACTTTGAGTCCAAATTAGTGAGCACATCAGAATTGTTCAATTTTACATTATACTCTTTGTGCTCCAGCTCTTTATCCTGGTCAAATGTGACATCAGAATTGTCATCTTTACTCTTGTCTACATTGGCGATTTTGTCTACATCGGCATGTTTGTCTACATTATCAGCATGTTTTACTGTACACACAGGTTTTGGAATGCCACTGTCACTTCTTTCAACATACTCTTTGAGCATATTTATGTGGCATAACTGCCTGCTCTTGCGTCTACCAGGAGTCTTGATAATATAATCTACTTCACCTACTTTTGACTCTACTTCACATGGGCCATGATATCTGGCTTGTAATGGATGTCCTGGAATTGGAAACAGTACTAGAACTTTGTCACCTGGTTTGAACACTCTCTCTTTGGCATGTTTATCATACCATTGTTTCATTTTGGCCTGACCCTGGTTCAAGTTTTCTTTGGCAATATCAGTTACTCTGTTAAGCCTATGCTTAAAATTGGAGACATAATCCAACAAATTGATATCTGATTTCTCATTGAGCCACTTTTCTTTCAACAACTTTAAGGGCCCGCGCACTGTGTGTCCAAACACTAACTCAAAAGGACTAAATCCCAAAGTTTCCTGAACAGCTTCCCTAGCAGCAAACAACAACAAGTGTACTCCCTCATCCCAGTCCTCTGAAATTCCAAACAGTATGTCCTGATCATGTTTTTCAATGTTTGGTGGAACCTTTCTAGTGCACCTTGTGATTCTGGATGGTAAGCACTTGAGGTATACTGTTCTATACCTAATTGATACATGACCTGCTGAAATACTCCAGAAGTAAAGTTTGATCCTTGGTCTGACTGTATGGACTTGGGGAGCCCCACAAATGTGAAGAACTTAGTTAAAGCTTTCACTATAGTCACTGCTTTAATATTTCTCAAGGGTATAGCTTCAGGAAAGCGTGTTGACGCGCACATAATTGTCAGAAGGTATTGATTACCTGACTTAGACTTTGGTAGGGGGCCTACACAATCAATAATAACCTTACTAAATGGTTCATCAAAGGCTGGAATTGGCTTCAATGGAGCAGGAGGTATTTTCTGATTTGGCTTCCCTACTACTTGGCATATGTGACATGTTTTGCAATATTCAGAAACATCTTTTCTGAGAGTGGGCCACCAGAAATGTCTCAGAATTCTTTCATGCGTTTTCTTAACACCCAAATGCCCTGCCATGGGACTATCATGTGCTATGTTAATAACTTCAGTGTGGTAGACTTTTGGTACCACAATTTGGTGCACTACCTTCCACTCTTCATCGGCAGGTACATCAGGTGGGCGCCATTTTCTCATTAGCACACCATCTTGTTTGTAAAAACACACAGAATTTTGTTCTGCTTCGTCTAGGGTCAATGCCCTTTGATTGATCTCTTTGAGTTCTGGGTCATTTTGTTGCTCCAGAATCAGCTTGTCATGACTTAATGGGTCTTTCATGGTTTCCCCAATTTGTTCATGCTCAGAGGCTGTGTCATTTTTAGGGGTATTTTTATCCCCAGGAGAAGGAAGTTTATCTTCTTTCTCATTCAACTTTGACACAAATGTGTCTTCCAAATTGTAGCCTAAGTCATCAATTTGGTTGTCCTCAATTGTTTCTAATGAGGCTCTTTTACTCATTGCCCGTGTCACTGCACATGCAGGAAATATCTCCTCTTCCTCACTATTATCATCCTGTATACAGGGCTTATCTGTGACTATTGGGTCAGGAAAACCTTCCCCCCTGCCAAGTCATTTCCTAGCAACATAGACACTCCTTTGACTGGTAATTCATGTCTAACTCCTATGGTTACAGGACCAGAAACTAAGTCAGATTTCAAGTTAATTTTGTGGAGAGGTACACTAATTATTTCCATCCCAATACCCTGGATCAAAGCATTACCAGCTGAACTATCCTCATTAAAGGGCAAAGTTCCTTCCAGAATCATAGACCGTGCACAACACGTATCTCGCACAATCTTAATGGGCTTTGGACTACCATTATCACCAAGTGATACTACTCCCTCTAACACAAATGGTTCAAATTCTTCACACACCTTGTCTGTCTCACCTCCCTTTGTGGGAATTCTTGTTTCTTGATTTGACTGACTTGTTTCTTTGACTCAAGTGACACTGCACATCCCACAGTATTACTAGCAGTTTGCTGCTGTTTTTGTGCATCTTGTCTGCCTTTTAAGAAATAACACTGGGTCATCGTATGCCCTGGTCTCTTACAATGAGTACACGTTACTTTGGCTTTAAATTCAGTTCCAAATTTTGCTCTGTTACCTGAACTCCCTGGGGTCCCTCTACCACCATCACTATGCTGTGAATTAGACTGAGGTTTCACTTCTTGTGTACCACCCTGATTTGCTCTAGGTTGATTATGGCTGAACCTGTTTGAATAACTTCTGTTATGACTAAATTTACTCCCATTCAATTTGTGAGTTAAGCCATAGTCGTCCGCCATTGTCGCCGCTTCATTTAGCGTCTTAATTTTGCTAGCGCTTTCATCCAAATGGGTTTTAATGTCAACGTGGACACATTTCTTGAACTCTTCTATAAGAACTAATTGCTTAAGTTGACCGAAATCATCTTTGACTTCTTTTGACCCAAGCCACCTGTCAAACATTTGTTCTTTTACTCTAGCAAATTCTACATGGGTTTGATCTGCTTGCTTTCTTGAATCTCTGAACTTTTGTCTGTATGCTTCAGGCACCAGTTCATAGGCCTTGAGAACTGCCTGTTTGACTTCTTCATAATTATTACACTTCTCTATTGGTAGAGCTGAGTAAGTTTCCTGGCCTTCCCCACAAAACTACTTTGTAAAAGTAGGGTCCAATGCTCTGGAGGCCATTTCAAATTTGTAGCTACCTTTTCAAAATGTTGAAAGTACTCGTCAACTTCTTTCTCTTTGAATTTAGGCACAAGCTTTACATACTTTGTAACATCAAACCCTGACTTTGAGGAGAAACTTGATGAGTATTTGTCACCTAGCTTTGCCAACTTCTCTTGTTCAAACTTGTACTTTTCTTCAATTTCTTTTTGTTTCAAATTTTCTTCCATTTCCAACTTTTGTTTTTCAAGTTCCAATTTTGCTACCTTTTCCTTTTCTTCTGTTTCTAATTTGTGGTGCTCAAGCGCCATCTTATCTTGGCGTGCTTTTTCTTCCATTTCTAATTCTTTATTTTGCATATCTAGCTTTTGCATGTCCAACTGCAATTGCATTTTCATTTTTCCATTTCCACCTGAACTTCTAGTTCTTTCAACTTAACTGCATCCCCGATTTCAGTTTTGACCTCTTTTCTCTTCTCCAAAATGGATTCCTCAAAATACTCTTCATCAACCAAAACTTCAATCAAGGCATTTTTGATTATTTGTTTTCTGTTGGCTTGCTTTACATCCAATTCATAGTATTTTGCAAATGCTAATAAATCAGGTTTCTTCAACTTATCAAACTTCTCCCAATCTATAGTTTCAAGAAACTCTTCTGCTTTGAACTCCATACTGTACTTTCACTTTTAAGACTCAGTAAATTAATGTCAACTTTTTTACAGTGTAGTTCCCGGACGAGCCCCCAATTTTTGTTACGAGTCGTACTTGACTCAAGGCCAAAATCACCTTTTTCCCGAACTCACACGAATGCACAACACAAATACACTGTTTGTTTAAGCTAACAAAATCTAAGTCTTTAATTGAAAACGGAGTATGATTGGTACATATAATAACAATATACAATAAAATCACACAATGACAGTTTTACTATATCAGTACTTAACCAGCTGTCTTGTTGTTGGTGATCCTAGAGTTCTTGCAATGTTCTGGACGACTGATGTATTATATCCTTATTCACTTGTCCTGCGAAGTCCAGTGTATTCTTGCGTTTATAAATATCCTTGCGTATGAAATCCTCAAACGAAAATGATGCTGCTTTCTTCTATTGCTTATCTTCTTGCGCTGCTCTCTCCACAATATATCTCTTTGCGCTGCTTTCTCCAAAAATGGTGTTTCTTTCACCAATCACTCTTTTCCAGGAACAGGTTTCGTTAACACAGCTCCGCTGTTCTTTGACAGATGCGTGGCCTTCACAAACCCAGCAAACTCCAGCAATTTGACAGAAGAACTTTTAATCCTTTGATGAGGAAGAGCACTTTTGTGTGCTCGCTGTCTTCTTCGTTGCTGTATTAAAATTAGCTCAATTATTGGCTATATAAACTGGTTAAAATGTACTTCTTTTTGAAGCACGAAGACCATCACACACATGTGGAATATCTCAATCTCCCATGGCATTCTGTAAAGTCCCAACAAAAGCCTTCAGCTTTTTATATCAGTACTCATGCAAAAAACCCATCATCTATTAATAAACCATTACTTCAATCACATTTTCACAACATTGCTGCAATCTTGGGATTTCCCAAGATTAATTATACACATTCACCTTTCACATTACATCACTTCCTGGGGGTTTTTTCCTGATGGTGCAATAATGAACTGGGGCTTTCAAGTTCCAAACATAGCTCTGACTTTGTTTACAATAATTTGGGGAATTCCAAAATGACTTTCCACACCATTATCTTGCACATACAAGGGGCTTTCCCATCTCATGAAATACTTTCAGCTTGTAAACAAAGTTAAATAATTAAATTAAATCAAATTACTCAGGGCACATCACAGTAGTATTCATGAGGAACAGAAAAACACATACATAACCTCCCCAACCAACACATCCATTTGACACACATAATTAGGTATCAAACAGATTTTTATGTATGATCAATACAAAAGTTGAAATACTTCTTGTACTTTTCAACATTGAATGTAAATCCAATAATGGTCAAAAATAGTTGGCTTTGCTTTACAACATCGTGTATCATATCGATTACATCATAAATATTGGTACGGAAACGCATTTGTTTTGAAAAATTGAAACGAACATAGTAGATGGTATCGATAGGAATACAACATGTCCAAAAGGTAGTTGGAAATTAATTAATATGGCGATATGGTACAAAATGGACTAACCTGTGCATGTTACTCCATCTCCATAGTAGCCGGTATTACATGTACATGTAAAAGATTCCATGGTATCAGTGCAAAGAGCATTTACGTCACAATCATCAGTACCCAAAGTACATTCATCCATCAGAGCTGTACAAAAAATGTGCCAAGTCAAATAAATTCCAAATGATTATTATGAAGTTACCATTTTTACTTTAAAAACGTGTGTGATAGGCACTTTCATACAATATTTCCAAGAGATACTTTGACTACCGTATACGTGACAATAATCTAAATCAATTAATATGACCAAATGGTACAAAATGGTCTAACCTGTGCATGTTACTCCATCTCCATAGTAGCCGGTATTACATGTACATGTAAAAGATTCCATGGTATCGGTGCATAGAGCATTTACGTCACAATCGTCAGTACCCAACGTACATTCATCCATTAGAGCTATACAAAAATGTAGCAAGTCAGATATCTTTTAAAAGACCATTATAATGTTACCGTTTTTCTAATGAAAAAGGGCGTGAATGGCAAATAATGGTATCTGACAGTTTATATTATTATTTTAAGTGTGCTCAAATAATTTAGGTAATATTCATGAGGAACAGAAAAACACATACATAACCTCCCAAACCAAAACATCCATTTGCCACACATAATTAGGTATCAAACAGATTTTTATGTATGATCAATACAAAAGTTGAAATACTTCAACATTGAATGTAAATCCAATAATAGTCAAAAATAGTTGGCTTTGCTTTACAACATCGTGTATCATATCGATTACATCATAAATATTGGTACGGAAACGTATTTGTTTTGAAAAATTGAAACGAACATAGATGGTATCGATAGGAATATATCATTTCCAAAAGGTAGTTGGAAATTAATTAATATGGCGACATGGTACAAAATGGACTAACCTGTGCATGTTACTCCATCTCCATAGTAGCCGGTATTACATGTACATGTAAAAGATTCCATGGTATCAGTGCAAAGAGCATTTACGTCACAATCATCAGTACCCAAAGTACATTCATCCATCAGAGCTGTTCAAAAAATGTGCCAAGTCAGATAAATTCCACATGATTATTATGAAGTTACCATTTTTACTTTTAAAACGTGTGTGATAGGCACTTTCATACAATATTTCCAAGAGATACTTTGACTATCTTATACGTGACAATATTAATATGGCCAAATGGTACAAAATGGACTAACCTGTGCATGTTACTCCATCTCCATAGTAGCCGGTATTACATGTACATGTGAAAGATTCCATGGTATCGGTGCAAAGAGCATTTACGTCACAATCATCAGTACCCAAAGTACATTCATCCATTAGAGCTATACAAAAATGTAGCAAGTCAGATATCTTTTAAAAGACCATTATAAAATTACCGTTTTTCTAATGAAAAAGGGCGTGAATGGCAAATAATGGTATCTGACAGTTTATATTATTATTTTAAGTGTGCTCAAATAATTTAGGTAGTATTCATGAGTGAGGAACAGAAAAACACGTACATAACCTCCCCAACCAACACATCCATTTGCCACACATAATAATTATTAGGTATCAAACAGATTTTGATGTATGATCAATACAAAAGTTTAAATACTTCTTGTACTTTTCAACATTGAATGTAAATCCAATAATAGTCAAAAATAGTTGGCTTTGCTTTACAACATCGTGTATCATATCGATTACATCATAAATATTGGTACGGAAACGCATTTGTTTTGAAAAATTGAAACGAACATAATAGATGGTATCAATAGGAATACAACATTTCCAAAAGGTAGTTGGAAATTAATTAATATGACGACATGGTACAAAATGGACTAACCTGTGCATGTTACTCCATCTCCATAGTAGCCGGTATTACATGTACATGTAAAATATTCCATGGTATCGGTGCAAAGAGCATTTACGTCACAATCATCAGTACCCAAAGTACATTCATCCATCAGAGCTGTACAAAAAAAGTGCCAAGTCAGATAAATTCCAAATGATTATTATCAAGTTCCCATTTTTACTTTAAAAACGTGTGTGATAGGCACTTTCATACAATATTTCCATGAGATACTTTGACTATCGTACACGTGACAATTATTTAAATCAATTAATATGGCGAAATGGTACAAAATGGACTAACCTGTGCATGTTACTCCATCTCCATAGTAGCCGGTATTACATGTACATGTGAAAGATTCCATGGTATCGGTGCAAAGAGCATTTACGTCACAATCATCAGTACCCAAAGTACATTCATCCATTAGAGCTATACAAAAATGTAGCAAGTCAGATATCTTTTAAAAGACCATTATAAAGTTACCGTTTTTCTAATGAAAAAGGGCGTGAGTGGCAAATAATGGTATCTGACAGTTTATATTATTATTTTAAGTGTGCTCAAATAATTTAGGTAGTATTCATGAGTGAGGAACAGAAAAACACATACATAACCTCCCCAACCAACACATCCATTTGCCACACATATTAATTATTAGGTATCAAACAGATTTTGATGTATGATCAATACAAAAGTTTAAATACTTCTTGTACTTTTCAACATTGAATGTAAATCCAATAATAGTCAAAAATAGTTGGCTTTGCTTTACAACATCGTGTATCATATCGATTACATCATAAATATAGGTACGGAAACGCATTTGTTTTGAAAAATTGAAACGAACATAATAGATGGTATCAATAGGAATACAACATTTCCAAAAGGTAGTTGGAAATTAATTAATATGACGACATGGTACAAAATGGACTAACCTGTGCATGTTACTCCATCTCCATAGTAGCCGGTATTACATGTACATGTAAAAGATTCCATGGTATCGGTGCAAAGAGCATTTACGTCACAATCATCAGTACCCAAAGTACATTCATCCATCAGAGCTGTACAAAAAATGTGCCAAGTCAGATAAATTCCAAATGATTATTATAAAGTTCCCATTTTTACTTTAAAAACTTGTGTGATAGGCACTTTCATACAATATTTCCAAGAGATACTTTGACTATCGTACACGTGACAATTAATTAAATCAATTAATAATGGCGAAATGGTACAAAATGGACTAACCTGTGCATGTTACTCCATCTCCATAATAGCCTGTATTACATGTACATGTGAAAGATTCCATGGTGTCGGTGCAAAGAGCATTTACGTCACAATCATCAGTACCCAAAGTACATTCATCCATCAGAGCTGTACAAAAAATGTGCCAAGTCAGATAAATTCCACATGATTATTATGAAGTAACCATTTTTACTTTAAAAACGTGTGTGATAGGCACTTTCATACAATATTTCCAAGAGATACTTTGACTATCGTATACGTGACAATATTAATATGGCCAAATGGTACAAAATGGACTAACCTGTGCATGTTACTCCATCTCCATAGTAGCCGGTATTACATGTACATGTGAAAGATTCCATGGTATCGGTGCAAAGAGCATTTACGTCACAATCATCAGTACCCAAAGTACATTCATCCATTAGAGCTATACAAAATGTAGCAAGTCAGATATCTTTTAAAAGACCATTATAAAGTTACCGTTTTTCTAATGAAAAAGGGCGTGAATGGCAAATAATGGTATCTGACAGTTTATATTATTATTTTAAGTGTGCTCAAATAATTTAGGTAGTATTCATGAGTGAGGAACAGAAAAACACATACATAACCTCCCCAACCAACACATCCATTTGCCACACATAATAATTATTAGGTATCAAACAGATTTTGATGTATGATCAATACAAAAGTTGAAATACTTCTGGTACTTTTCAACATTGAATGTAAATCCAATAATAGTCAAAAATAGTTGGCTTTGCTTTACAACATCGTGTATCATATCGATTACATCATAAATATTGGTACGGAAACGCATTTGTGTTAAAAAATTGAAACGAACATAGTAGATGGTATCGATAGGAATACAACATTTCCAAAAGGTAGTTGGAAATTAATTAATATGGCGACATGGTACAAAAAGGACTAACCTGTGCATGTTACTCCATCTCCATAGTAGCCGGTATTACATGTACATGTAAAAGATTCCATGGTATCAGTGCAAAGAGCATTTACGTCACAATCATCAGTACCCAAAGTACATTCATCCATCAGAGCTGTACAAAAAATGTGCCAAGTCAGATAAATTCCAAATGATTATTATGAAGTTACCATTTTTACTTTAAAAACGTGTGTGATAGGCACTTTCATACGATATTTCCAAGAGATACTTTGACTATCGTATACATGACAATTAATTAAATCAATTAATATGGCGAAATGGTACAAAATGGACTAACCTGTGCATGTTACTCCATCTCCATAGTAGCCGGTATTACATGTACATGTAAAAGATTCCATGGTATCAGTGCAAAGAGCATTTACGTCACAATCATCAGTACCCAAAGTACATTCATCCATTAGAGCTGTACAAAAAATGTGCCAAGTCAGATAAATTCCACATGATTATTATGAAGTTACCATTTTTACTTTAAAAACGTGTGTGATAGGCACTTTCATACAATATTTCCAAGAGATACTTTGACTATCGTATACGTGACAACATTAATATGGCCAAATGGTACAAAATGGACTAACCTGTGCATGTTACTCCATCTCCATAGTAGCCGGTATTACATGTACATGTGAAAGATTCCATGGTATCGGTGCAAAGAGCATTTACGTCACAATCATCAGTACCCAAAGTACATTCATCCATTAGAGCTATACAAAAATGTAGCAAGTCAGATATCTTTTAAAAGACCATTATAAAGTTACCGTTTTTCTAATGAAAAAGGTATGAATGGCAAATAATGGTATCTGACAGTTTATATTATTATTGTAAGTGTGCTCAAATAATTCAGGTAGAATTCATGAGGAACAGAAAAACACATACATAGCCACCCCAACCAACACATCCATTTGCCACACATAATTAAGTATCAAACAGATTTTGATGTATGATCAAAAGAAAAGTTGAAATGCTTCTTGTACTTTTCAACATTGAATGTAAATCCAATAATAGTCAAAAATAGTTGGCTTTGCTTTACAACATCGTGTATCATATCGAATACATCATAAATATTGGTACGGAAATGCATTTGTTTTGAAAAATTGAAAAGAACATAATAGATGGTATCAATAGGAATACAACATTTCCAAAAGGTAGTTGGAAATTAATTAATATGACGACATGGTACAAAATGGACTAACCTGTGCATGTTACTCCATCTCCATAGTAGCCGGTATTACATGTACATGTAAAAGATTCCATGGTATCGGTGCAAAGAGCATTTACGTCACAATCATCAGTACCCAAAGTACATTCATCCATCAGAGCTGTACAAAAAATGTGCCAAGTCAAATAAATTCCAAATGATTATTATGAAGTTACCATTTTTACTTTAAAAAACGTGTGTGATAGGCACTTTCATACAATATTTCCAAGAGATACTTTGACTATCGTATACGTGACAATAATTTAAATCAATTAATATGGCCAAATGGTACAAAATGGTCTAACCTGTGCATGTTACTCCATCTCCATAGTAGCCGGTATTACATGTACATGTAAAAGATTCCATGGTATCGGTGCATAGAGCATTTACGTCACAATCATCAGTACCCAACGTACATTCATCCATTAGAGCTATACAAAAATGTAGCAAGTCAGATATCTTTTAAAAGACCATTATAAAGTTACCGTTTTTCTAATGAAAAAGGGCGTGAATGGAAAATAATGGTGTCTGACAGTTTATATTATTATTTTAAGTGTGCTCAAATAATTTAGGTAGTATTCATGAGTGAGGAACAGAAAAACACATACATAACCTCCCCAACCAACACATCCATTTGCCACACATAATAATTATTAGGTATCAAACAGATTTTGATGTATGATCAATACAAAAGTTGAAATACTTCTGGTACTTTTCAACATTCCAATAATAGTCAAAAATAGTTGGCTTTGCTTTACAACATCGTGTATCGTATACGTGACAATAATTTAAATCAAATAATATGGCCAAATGGTACAAAATGGTCTAACCTGTGCATGTTACTCCATCTCCATAGTAGCCGGTATTACATGTACATGTAAAAGATTCCATGGTATCGGTGCAAAGAGCATTTACGTCACAATCATCAGTACCCAAAGTACATTCATCCATCAGAGCTGTACAAAAAATGTGCCAAGTCAAATAAATTCCAAATGATTATTATGAAGTTATCATTTTTACTTTAAAAACGTGTGTGAAAGGCACTTTCATACAATATTTCCAAGAGATACTTTGCCTATCGTATACGTGACAATTAATTAAATCAATTAATATGGCGAAATGGTACAAAATGGACTAACCTGTGCATGTTACTCCATCTCCATAGTAGCCGGTATTACATGTACATGTAAAAGATTCCATGGTATCAGTGCAAAGAGCATTTACGTCACAATCATCAGTACCCAAAGTACATTCATCCATTAGAGCTGTACAAAAAATGTGCCAAGTCAGATAAATTCCACATGATTATTATGAAGTTACCATTTTTACTTTAAAAACGTGTGTGATAGGCACTTTCATACAATATTTCCAAGAGATACTTTGACTATCGTATACGTGACAATATTAATATGGCCAAATGGTACAAAATGGACTAACCTGTGCATGTTACTCCATCTCCATAGTAGCCGGTATTACATGTACATGTGAAAGATTCCATGGTATCGGTGCAAAGAGCATTTACGTCACAATCATCAGTACCCAAAGTACATTCATCCATTAGAGCTATACAAAAATGTAGCAAGTCAGATATCTTTTAAAAGACCATTATAAAGTTACCGTTTTTCTAAAAAAAAGGTATGAATGGCAAATAATGGTATCTGACAGTTTATATTATTATTGTAAGTGTGCTCAAATAATTCAGGTAGAATTCATGAGGAACAGAAAAACACATACATAGCCACCCCAACCAACACATCCATTTGCCACACATAATTAAGTATCAAACAGATTTTTATGTATGATCAATACAAAAGTTGAAATACTTCTGGTGCTTTTCAACATTGAATGTAAATCCAATAATAGTCAAAAATAGTTGGCTTTGCTTTACAACATCGTGTATCATATCGAATACATCATAAATATTGGTACGGAAATGCATTTGTTTTGAAAAATTGAAAAGAACATAATAGATGGTATCAATAGGAATACAACATTTCAAAAAGGTAGTTGGAAATTAATTAATATGACGACATGGTAGAAAATGGGCTAACCTGTGCATGTTACTCCATCTCCATAGTAGCCGGTATTACATGTACATGTAAAAGATTCCATGGTATCGGTGCAAAGAGCATTTACGTCACAATCATCAGTACCCAAAGTACATTCATCCATCAGAGCTGTACAAAAATGTGCCAAGTCAAATAAATTCCAAATGATTATTATGAAGTTACCATTTTTACTTTAAAAACGTGTGTGATAGGCACTTTCATACAATATTTCCAAGAGATACTTTGACTATCGTATACGTGACAATAATTTAAATCAATTAATATGGCCAAATGGTACAAAATGGTCTAACCTGTGCATGTTACTCCATCTCCATAGTAGCCGGTATTACATGTACATGTAAAAGATTCCATGGTATCGGTGCATAGAGCATTTACGTCACAATCATCAGTACCCAACGTACATTCATCCATTAGAGCTATACAAAAATGTAGCAAGTCAGATATCTTTTAAAAGACCATTATAAAGTTACCGTTTTTCTAATGAAAAAAGGGCGTGAATGGCAAATAATGGTGTCTGACTGTTTATATTATTATTTTAAGTGTGCTCAAATAATTTAGGTAGTATTCATGAGTGAGGAACAGAAAAACACATACATAACCTCCCCAACCAACACATCCATTTGCCACACATAATAATTATTAGGTATCAAACAGATTTTGATGTATGATCAATACAAAAGTTGAAATACTTCTGGTACTTTTCAACATTCCAATAATAGTCAAAAATAGTTGGCTTTGCTTTACAACATCGTGTATCATATCGATTACATCATAAATATTGGTACGGAAACGCATTTGTTTTGAAAAATTGAAACGAACATAATAGATGGTATCAATAGGAATACAACATTTCCAAAAGGTAGTTGGAAATTAATTAATATGACGACATGGTACAAAATGGACTAACCTGTGCATGTTACTCCATCTCCATAGTAGCCGGTATTACATGTACATGTAAAAGATTCCATGGTATCGGTGCAAAGAGCATTTACGTCACAATCATCAGTACCCAAAGTACATTCATCCATCAGAGCTATACAAAAAATGTGCCAAGTCAAATAAATTCCAAATGATTATTATGAAGTTACAATTTTTACTTTAAAAACGTGTGTGATAGGCACTTTCATACAATATTTCCAAGAGATACTTTGACTATCGTATACGTGACAATAATTTAAATCAATTAATATGGCCAAATGGTACAAAATGGTCTAACCTGTGCATGTTACTCCATCTCCATAGTAGCCGGTATTACATGTACATGTAAAAGATTCCATGGTATCGGTGCAAAGAGCATTTACGTCACAATCATCAGTACCCAAAGTACATTCATCCATCAGAGCTGTACAAAAAATGTGCCAAGTCAGATAAATTCCCCATGATTATTATGAAGTTACCATTTTTACTTAAAAAAACGTGTGTGATAGGCACTTTCATACAATATTTCCAAGAGATACTTTGACTATCGTATACGTGACAATATTAATATGGCCAAATGGTACAAAATGGACTAACCTGTGCATGTTACGCCATCTCCATAGTAGCCGGTATTACATGTACATGTGAAAGATTCCATGGTATCGGTGCAAAGAGCATTTACGTCACAATCATCAGTACCCAAAGTACATTCATCCATTAGAGCTATACAAAAATGTAGCAAGTCAGATATCTTAAAAAAGACCATTATAAAAAGTTACCGTTTTTCTAATGAAAAAGGGTGTGAATGGCAAATAATGGTATCTGACAGTTTATATTATTATTTTAAGTGTGCTCAAATAATTTAGGTAGTATTCATGAGGAACAGAAAAACACATACATAACCACCCCAACCAACACATCCATTTGCCACACATAATAATTATTAGGTATCAAACAGATTTTGATGTATGATCAATACAAAAGTTGAAATACTTCTGGTACTTTTCAACATTGAATGTAAATCCAATAATAGTCCAAAATAGTTGGCTTTGGTTTACAACATCGTCCGCTGAGTGCACCAAATCCGCGTAACTTACTAGTTTAGTAGCTTACTTCTTTAGTAACTACTCCGCAACTGCCGCGTATCTTACTAAACTAGTATTTTTGGGACTTGCGCTGAAGCGTATCTGGCGAGTAACTACTTCTTTAGTATCTTCGTTAATGGAGCAGTGAATCCCAATCAGCACCTTTAAAGCACTTCTTGTTTGTTCGTAAATCACTTCAAAGTATTAGAGCCGCCGAATATCAAAGTCTTGAAAATGATTTGAAAATTAATCGTTTAGATGCTTTATGGTACTTGTTTATATCTAGTGATTTAAATGTTAAGACATACTTCTTATTAGGCTTATCTAACACCTTTTTTCTTGACATAGGTGGTATTGATATTGATTGTGCTTTGAATATTTTTGACTTTGTATGTAAATCATTCCTAAAAAAGGCGTAGCGACTTCGTAATGAACTCACAAATTAAGTTTTTAAGATAGCCATGCAAGTGATTTAATTTTTTATATGTACATTGTACATTTTGCGTAATTGCTGTGTAAATTATGTTTTGTATTGGAGTAATTTTGTTGTTCCACAAGTCACAATCACACTTTATTCCTATGCCATATTTGAATGCTTGTGCTCTGGTATGTTTGTTAAATGCGCGCCCTCCACCTACGATGTAGGTTCCCGCTTTTGCCATTGCACCGCTTCCTGCTCGTGATCATGTAAATGGGATTGTGCCTAGTGGATCGATAATATTGTACTCATTAACATTTTGCCATGTTTTATGTTTGTTGATTTATTGTGTTTTCTTGTTTTACTTTGTAATTTTGTGAACGCACCGTCGGGTAGACGTGTGCCGCTGATATAAAAGCGTATGTTCTAATAATAAAATAAATAAATAAATATCACGTTTTTAACCACGCGGTCAATTGTTATTCAATTTCAACAATAGTTATGTCAATAAATACCCCGGTACAAACAAAATACCATATCATTGTATTTAGCGTGCTTTGTAGTAGTAGGCCTATATAGGTTTATGATTATCTATTTTGTCACGCCATAACAGAAGGGGTAAAACGCCAGGTTGGGGGACTCAGCAGTGTAGTTTTTGTAAAAATCATTTCGGGGTCAAAGTGGTTTACATGGTTTACGTGTTCAGTCGCGTATCAGGGTCAGTTGCAGGAGGGGAAAAGGTTTAAAAAAATGGTTGGTGTGTGTTATTGTGTTAATTGCTAGTTTCAATTGTAGGCCTGCACCATTTTAGCCCAGATTCAGGTGAATCGTTTTCAATTTGGGCAAAATATCTGACAATCGTGAGCCTACTCTATTCAAACATTAACCAGATGGTGTGCCCCAGGGGTAGGATGAGGGAGGGTATATAGCGTTTTGTGATAGTGTGTAATTTTGCAGCCATTCAACCAGCCCGTCAACCAGGCGAACCGGGAATGGAATAAACAACAGGATAGAGGGGCAAATAATTCCTCAAGGGTCAGGAAATATACTTAAAATACATCCCATCCAGTGCCAGTCGGATTGGGATATAGCATATGGATCTGCCGTTATCAGGTTATAATATGAGAATATCATGAGGAAAGAATTTATTTCTGTGATTGTATCCAGCCGTGTGAAAGGAATATTTGTTCGGCACAAAACTTGCAATTATTCCTACCCAGCAAACACAAAACGTTTTCGACATCATTCGCAAAAGGTTATAAAAGGTTGTCAGAAATCATTTAATTGTCGGATTATATAAAGGGTACATAAATGATATAAAACGTTTTCATAACATTAAAAAACATTTGTTGGTAATTTACTGCAAAGCAAACACAAATGTTTTACAAAAAACATTTAAATGTCGGGTTATATAAAGGTTATAAAAACGTTTTAATAACATTCCAAAAACATTTTTGAAAACTTGGTACAAATCATTCTAAACAGAATGTTATTTTGGGGTTGAAAAAATATTTTGCAAAAAATGTTTTCCCAAATATTTACAATAACGTTTTTCAAATGTTATCACGACCTTTTTATAACCCGACATTTAAATGTTATTAAAACGTTTTGTAAAAAACATTTTGAGAACATTTCTGTGTTTGCTGGGTGCAAATATTTTAACATAATGTTATTTAAGTGTTGACAAAATATTTGGCCAAAAAAAAATGTTTGCAAAAATAGTTTACAATGACATTTCGAAAACATTTTAAAAATATTGTTGTAGTGTGTTTGCATACAAAACATTTGAAAACGATTTCATGGCCTTTATATAACCCGACATTTTAATGTTATTAAAACATTTTTACCTAAACCAAAACCCAAAATATAACTTATTTAAAACGTTTTAAAAACGTTTTTGTGTTTGCTGGGTAATTCTTGAAGCTTGGGGAGATCCTGAAATAAGATAATTTATATGTCGGCCTATATTAGAGATAGAAGATATCTTGAGTTTTGAAAACATTATCCCCAGATATGAAAATTTGCATAGATTCGAATTATTACTCAGTGTATAGTATATAGAATACAATTGGTGACCGTTCACAAATACTTGTTAGGGGGAGCTGATGCAAAAAAAGAGGGGCCTTAAATATTTTGACCCTGGGAGGCCTAAAACAAATTGACCACGAATTTTACTGGGAAAATTGAGTTTATATGCGTTTCTATGGGGTTGACCCACAATTTTAATGTCAAAAAGGAGGGGGGCTGAAAATTTTGAGATCTCAAAAGGGGGCCCGAAAAATTTTCGCAATGAAATTTTTTTGCATCAGGCCCCCCAACAAGTATTTGTGAACGATCCCTTGTCATCAATTTGAAAGGCATCAAATAAACCCATAAAGTAATGGGACTTTTCTCTATTGTGAAATTTAAATGATAGGCCTACTATAATTATGCTATCTACTGAAGATACAAATGGAATCCAACATGCATTCGCTAATCACTATATTATGTGACACGTCACAGGGAATGAATAATGATTGATTGATTGATTGATTGATTGATTGATTTATTTATTTATTATTTATTTTAATCATATTTATCCAGGGTAGCCCAATTCAGCCAAATAGCTGGTCTAACATGGGGCCCTGCTACACATATATACAATAATTTAAAAGCAACAATTTACAACATACAATTTATATAGTATATACAACTCTTAGACAAATTTAAAATACAAAAATACATACAATTTTCAAAGTAAGTAAAAACACATCATTTACAAGTATATGCACAAAATTTTAGGACTTGAATCTTTGCTTGAAAGTCTGCATATTTGTTGAGCTTCTTAATTCATTACTCAGCTTGTTCCAAACTTCAACCCCACTGTATGAAAAAGATGATTTAAAATATACAGTATCATAACCATTCATGCAAGGCGGAAGAGCCAATACATTTGTCGCAGCTTGTCTGGTGTTAACATTATGCTTTTCGTGTATATACGAAAACCTGTTGATTAGGTACTGTGGAGCCATATCGTTTAGACATTTAAACATTAACAAAGATTTGAAATACATTGCACGATTTGGAAGTGATTCCCATCCTAATATAGGAAACATTATATCAGAAGACGTAAGGTAATTGGCACGTAATATGATTCTTGCACATCGCTTCTGTAACACACTTAATTTACGCATATCTTCATTGAAGCGACCAAACCACACTACACTACAATAGTCGAACTGCGGTTGAATAAGAGCTTTGTATAAAACATTAAGAGTGCGTACGTCAAGATATGTTTTAAGACGTCTTAAGAGTCCTATTTTACAAAAAAGCTTCTGTATAACAGAGTTAACATGATTGTGCCAGAGTAATTTAGAATCTATCTTTACACCAAGACATTTGGCACTATGAACTCTTTCAAGTTGACGATCATCAATGGTAACTGAAAAAGCAGAACATTTATCATTACGTAACTTAGGCTCACTACCAATGAGCATAACGTTTGTCTTTTCAGCATTAAGAAACAACTTGTTAACATTTAACCATGCCTTAATTGCAGAAAGATCTTCAGTGAGCTTTTTAGAAATAATATCAGTATCAGTACCATTTACAGACAGCGTGGTATCATCTGCGTACATGGATATTTTCCCATGTGATACTACATTTGGCATATCATTGATAAAAATGAGAAATAATAATGGGCCCAATATACTGCCTTGGGGAACACCAACTTTCATTTCAAGTGAATCAGAAACAATACCCTTAAAAGTAACTCTTTGCTTTCTACATGACAAATATGAAGCAAACCATTTAACTGTATCTTCAGATGCTCCAATATCGTGGAGCTTTCTTAGCAAAATATCATGATTTACGGTGTTGATTGATTGATTGATTGATTGATTGATTGATTGATTGATTGATTGATTGATTGATTGATACGAGACGCTCCACTCGCAGAATACGCTCTAATGCGAAATATCATATTATTTACTTTCAAAATCTCATCAATATCAATGATTTTCTCCTCTATCTATGAACCGATTTGCTTACTCGCCAACTTACTCCTCTAACGATGAAGAGTACGCTGCCGAGTAAATAACAATAGCTGCGGCGTAACTTTACTAGTTTAGTAACTTACGCACATTTGGAAGTCACGAAATTCTGAGATACTCGCCAACTTACTCCACAAAGGTGAAGAGTAAGTTGCCGAGTAAAATAACAATAGAACTTACTAGTCTAGTAACTTCCGCCGATTTGGAAGTCTCAAAATGCGAGATACTCGCCAACTTACTAAACTAGTAGCTTACTCCGAAGTTACGCGGATTTGATGCACTCAGCGGCGTGTATCATATCGATTACATCATAAATATTGGTACGGAAACGCATTTGTTTTGAAAAATTGAAACAAACATAATAGATGGTATCAATAGGAATACAACATTTCCAAAAGGTAGTTGGAAATTAATTAATATGACGACATGGTACAAAATGGACTAACCTGTGCATGTTACTCCATCTCCATAGTAGCCGGTATTACATGTACATGTAAAAGATTCCATGGTATCGGTGCAAAGAGCATTTACGTCACAATCATCAGTACCCAAAGTACATTCATCCATCAGAGCTGTACAAAAAATGTGCCAAGTCAAATAAATTCCAAATGATTATTATGAAGTTACCATTTTTACTTTAAAAACGTGTGTGATAGGCACTTTCATACAATATTTCCAAGAGATACTTTGACTATCGTATACGTGACAATTAATTAAATCAAATAATATGGCGAAATGGTACAAAATGGACTAACCTGTGCATGTTACTCCATCTCCATAGTAGCCGGTATTACATGTACATGTAAAAGATTCCATGGTATCAGTGCAAAGAGCATTTACGTCACAATCATCAGTACCCAAAATACATTCATCCATCAGAGCTGTACAAAAAATGTGCCAAGTCAGATAAATTCCAAATGATTATTATGAAGTTACCATTTTTACTTTAAAAATGTGTGTGAAAGGCACTTTCATACAATATTTCCAAGAGATACTTTGACTATCGTATACGTGACAATTAATTAAATCAATTAATATGGCGAAATGGTACAAAATGGACTAACCTGTGCATGTTACTCCATCTCCATAGTAGCCGGTATTACATGTACATGTAAAAGATTCCATGGTATCAGTGCAAAGAGCATTTACGTCACAATCATCAGTACCCAAAGTACATTCATCCATTAGAGCTGTACAAAAAATGTGCCAAGTCAGATAAATTCCACATGATTATTATGAAGTTACCATTTTTACTTTAAAAACGTGTGTGATAGGCACTTTCATACAATATTTCAAGAGATACTTTGACTATCGTATACGTGACAATATTAATATGGCCAAATGGTACAAAATGGACTAACCTGTGCATGTTACTCCATCTCCATAGTAGCCGGTATTACATGTACATGTGAAAGATTCCATGGTATCGGTGCAAAGAGCATTTACGTCACAATCATCAGTACCCAAAGTACATTCATCCATTAGAGCTATACAAAAATGTAGCAAGTCAGATATCTTTTAAAAGACCATTATAAAGTTACCGTTTTTCTAATGAAAAAGGTATGAATGGCAAATAATGGTATCTGACAGTTTATATTATTATTGTAAGTGTGCTCAACTAATTCAGGTAGAATTCATGAGGAACAGAAAAACACATACATAGCCACCCCAACCAACACATCCATTTGCCACACATAATTAAGTATCAAACAGATTTTGATGTATGATCAAAAGAAAAGCTGAAATACTTCTTGTACTTTTCAACATTGAATGTAAATCCAATAATAGTCAAAAATAGTTGGCTTTGCTTTACAACATCGTGTATCATATCGATTACATCATAAATATTGGTACGGAAATGCATTTGTTTTGACAAATTGAAAAGAACATAATAGATGGTATCAATAGGAATACAACATGTCCAAAAGGTAGTTGGAAATTAATTAATATGACGACATGGTACAAAATGGACTAACCTGTGCATGTTACTCCATCTCCATAGTAGCCGGTATTACATGTACATGTAAAAGATTCCATGGTATCGGTGCAAAGAGCATTTACGTCACAATCATCAGTACCCAAAGTACATTCATCCATCAGAGCTGTACAAAAAATGTGCCAAGTCAAATAAATTCCAAATGATTATTATGAAGTTACCATTTTAATTTAAAACGTGTGTGATAGGCACTTTCATACAATATTTCCAAGAGATACTTTGACTATCGTATACGTGACAATATTAATATGGCCAAATGGTACAAAATGGACTAACCTGTGCATGTTACTCCATCTCCATAGTAGCCGGTATTACATGTACATGTGAAAGATTCCATGGTATCGGTGCAAAGAGCATTTACGTCACAATCATCAGTACCCAAAGTACATTCATCCATTAGAGCTATACAAAAATGTAGCAAGTCGGATATCTTTTAAAAGACCATTATAAAGTTACCGTGTTTCTAATGAAAAAGGGCGTGAATGGCAAATAATGGTATCTGACAGTTTATATTATTATTTTAAGTGTGCTCAAATAATTTAGGTAGTATTCATAAGTGAGGAACAGAAAAACACATACATAACCTCTCCAACCAACACATCCATTTGCCACACATAATAATTATTAGGTATCAAACTGATTTTGATGTATGATCAATACAAAAGTTGAAATACTTCTGGTACTTTTCAACATTGAATGTAAATCCAATAATAGTCAAAAATAGTTGGCTTTGCTTTACAACATCGTGTATCATATCGATTACATCATAAATATTGGTACGGAAACGCATTTGTTTTAAAAAATTGAAACGAACATAGTAGATGGTATCGATAGGAATACAACATTTCCAAAAGGTAGTTGGAAATTAATTAATATGGCGACATGGTACAAAATGGACTAACCTGTGCATGTTACTCCATCTCCATAGTAGCCGGTATTACATGTACATGTAAAAGATTCCATGGTATCAGTGCAAAGAGCATTTACGTCACAATCATCAGTACCCAAAGGGAATGAATAATGATTGATTGATTGATTGATTGATTGATTGATTTATTTATTTATTATTTATTTTAATCATATTTATCCAGGGTAGCCCAATTCAGCCAAATAGCTGGTCTAACATGGGGCCCTGCTACACATATATACAATAATTTAAAAGCAACAATTTACAACATACAATTTATATAGTATATACAACTCTTAGACAAATTTAAAATACAAAAATACATACAATTTTCAAAGTAAGTAAAAACACATCATTTACAAGTATATGCACAAAATTTTAGGACTTGAATCTTTGCTTGAAAGTCTGCATATTTGTTGAGCTTCTTAATTCATTACTCAGCTTGTTCCAAACTTCAACCCCACTGTATGAAAAAGATGATTTAAAATATACAGTATCATAACCATTCATGCAAGGCGGAAGAGCCAATACATTTGTCGCAGCTTGTCTGGTGTTAACATTATGCTTTTCGTGTATATACGAAAACCTGTTGATTAGGTACTGTGGAGCCATATCGTTTAGACATTTAAACATTAACAAAGATTTGAAATACATTGCACGATTTGGAAGTGATTCCCATCCTAATATAGGAAACATTATATCAGAAGACGTAAGGTAATTGGCACGTAATATGATTCTTGCACATCGCTTCTGTAACACACTTAATTTACGCATATCTTCATTGAAGCGACCAAACCACACTACACTACAATAGTCGAACTGCGGTTGAATAAGAGCTTTGTATAAAACATTAAGAGTGCGTACGTCAAGATATGTTTTAAGACGTCTTAAGAGTCCTATTTTACAAAAAAGCTTCTGTATAACAGAGTTAACATGATTGTGCCAGAGTAATTTAGAATCTATCTTTACACCAAGACATTTGGCACTATGAACTCTTTCAAGTTGACGATCATCAATGGTAACTGAAAAAGCAGAACATTTATCATTACGTAACTTAGGCTCACTACCAATGAGCATAACGTTTGTCTTTTCAGCATTAAGAAACAACTTGTTAACATTTAACCATGCCTTAATTGCAGAAAGATCTTCAGTGAGCTTTTTAGAAATAATATCAGTATCAGTACCATTTACAGACAGCGTGGTATCATCTGCGTACATGGATATTTTCCCATGTGATACTACATTTGGCATATCATTGATAAAAATGAGAAATAATAATGGGCCCAATATACTGCCTTGGGGAACACCAACTTTCATTTCAAGTGAATCAGAAACAATACCCTTAAAAGTAACTCTTTGCTTTCTACATGACAAATATGAAGCAAACCATTTAACTGTATCTTCAGATGCTCCAATATCGTGGAGCTTTCTTAGCAAAATATCATGATTTACGGTGTTGATTGATTGATTGATTGATTGATTGATTGATTGATTGATTGATTGATTGATTGATTGATTGATACGAGACGCTCCACTCGCAGAATACGCTCTAATGCGAAATATCATATTATTTACTTTCAAAATCTCATCAATATCAATGATTTTCTCCTCTATCTATGAACCGATTTGCTTACTCGCCAACTTACTCCTCTAACGATGAAGAGTACGCTGCCGAGTAAATAACAATAGCTGCGGCGTAACTTTACTAGTTTAGTAACTTACGCACATTTGGAAGTCACGAAATTCTGAGATACTCGCCAACTTACTCCACAAAGGTGAAGAGTAAGTTGCCGAGTAAAATAACAATAGAACTTACTAGTCTAGTAACTTCCGCCGATTTGAAGTCTCAAAATGCGAGATACTCGCCAACTTACTAAACTAGTAGCTTACTCCGAAGTTACGCGGATTTGATGCACTCAGCGGCGTGTATCATATCGATTACATCATAAATATTGGTACGGAAACGCATTTGTTTTGAAAAATTGAAACAAACATAATAGATGGTATCAATAGGAATACAACATTTCCAAAAGGTAGTTGGAAATTAATTAATATGACGACATGGTACAAAATGGACTAACCTGTGCATGTTACTCCATCTCCATAGTAGCCGGTATTACATGTACATGTAAAAGATTCCATGGTATCGGTGCAAAGAGCATTTACGTCACAATCATCAGTACCCAAAGTACATTCATCCATCAGAGCTGTACAAAAAATGTGCCAAGTCAAATAAATTCCAAATGATTATTATGAAGTTACCATTTTTACTTTAAAAACGTGTGTGATAGGCACTTTCATACAATATTTCCAAGAGATACTTTGACTATCGTATACGTGACAATTAATTAAATCAAATAATATGGCGAAATGGTACAAAATGGACTAACCTGTGCATGTTACTCCATCTCCATAGTAGCCGGTATTACATGTACATGTAAAAGATTCCATGGTATCAGTGCAAAGAGCATTTACGTCACAATCATCAGTACCCAAAATACATTCATCCATCAGAGCTGTACAAAAAATGTGCCAAGTCAGATAAATTCCAAATGATTATTATGAAGTTACCATTTTTACTTTAAAAATGTGTGTGAAAGGCACTTTCATACAATATTTCCAAGAGATACTTTGACTATCGTATACGTGACAATTAATTAAATCAATTAATATGGCGAAATGGTACAAAATGGACTAACCTGTGCATGTTACTCCATCTCCATAGTAGCCGGTATTACATGTACATGTAAAAGATTCCATGGTATCAGTGCAAAGAGCATTTACGTCACAATCATCAGTACCCAAAGTACATTCATCCATTAGAGCTGTACAAAAAATGTGCCAAGTCAGATAAATTCCACATGATTATTATGAAGTTACCATTTTTTTTTTTTTTTTGTGTGTGATAGGCACTTTCATACAATATTTCCAAGAGATACTTTGACTATCGTATACGTGACAATATTAATATGGCCAAATGGTACAAAATGGACTAACCTGTGCATGTTACTCCATCTCCATAGTAGCCGGTATTACATGTACATGTGAAAGATTCCATGGTATCGGTGCAAAGAGCATTTACGTCACAATCATCAGTACCCAAAGTACATTCATCCATTAGAGCTATACAAAAATGTAGCAAGTCAGATATCTTTTAAAAGACCATTATAAAGTTACCGTTTTTCTAATGAAAAAGGTATGAATGGCAAATAATGGTATCTGACAGTTTATATTATTATTGTAAGTGTGCTCAACTAATTCAGGTAGAATTCATGAGGAACAGAAAAACACATACATAGCCACCCCAACCAACACATCCATTTGCCACACATAATTAAGTATCAAACAGATTTTGATGTATGATCAAAAGAAAAGCTGAAATACTTCTTGTACTTTTCAACATTGAATGTAAATCCAATAATAGTCAAAAATAGTTGGCTTTGCTTTACAACATCGTGTATCATATCGATTACATCATAAATATTGGTACGGAAATGCATTTGTTTTGACAAATTGAAAAGAACATAATAGATGGTATCAATAGGAATACAACATGTCCAAAAGGTAGTTGGAAATTAATTAATATGACGACATGGTACAAAATGGACTAACCTGTGCATGTTACTCCATCTCCATAGTAGCCGGTATTACATGTACATGTAAAAGATTCCATGGTATCGGTGCAAAGAGCATTTACGTCACAATCATCAGTACCCAAAGTACATTCATCCATCAGAGCTGTACAAAAAATGTGCCAAGTCAAATAAATTCCAAATGATTATTATGAAGTTACCATTTTTAATTTAAAAACGTGTGTGATAGGCACTTTCATACAATATTTCCAAGAGATACTTTGACTATCGTATACGTGACAATATTAATATGGCCAAATGGTACAAAATGGACTAACCTGTGCATGTTACTCCATCTCCATAGTAGCCGGTATTACATGTACATGTGAAAGATTCCATGGTATCGGTGCAAAGAGCATTTACGTCACAATCATCAGTACCCAAAGTACATTCATCCATTAGAGCTATACAAAAATGTAGCAAGTCGGATATCTTTTAAAAGACCATTATAAAGTTACCGTGTTTCTAATGAAAAAGGGCGTGAATGGCAAATAATGGTATCTGACAGTTTATATTATTATTTTAAGTGTGCTCAAATAATTTAGGTAGTATTCATAAGTGAGGAACAGAAAAACACATACATAACCTCTCCAACCAACACATCCATTTGCCACACATAATAATTATTAGGTATCAAACTGATTTTGATGTATGATCAATACAAAAGTTGAAATACTTCTGGTACTTTTCAACATTGAATGTAAATCCAATAATAGTCAAAAATAGTTGGCTTTGCTTTTACAACATCGTGTATCATATCGATTACATCATAAATATTGGTACGGAAACGCATTTGTTTTAAAAAATTGAAACGAACATAGTAGATGGTATCGATAGGAATACAACATTTCCAAAAGGTAGTTGGAAATTAATTAATATGGCGACATGGTACAAAATGGACTAACCTGTGCATGTTACTCCATCTCCATAGTAGCCGGTATTACATGTACATGTAAAAGATTCCATGGTATCAGTGCAAAGAGCATTTACGTCACAATCATCAGTACCCAAAGTACATTCATCCATCAGAGCTGTACAAAAAATGTGCCAAGTCAGATCAATTCCAAATGATTATTATGAAGTTACCATTTTACTTTAAAAACGTGTGTGATAGGCACTTTCATACAATATTTCCAAGAGATACTTTGACTATCGTATACATGACAATATTAATATGGCCAAATGGTACAAAATGGACTAACCTGTGCATGTTACTCCATCTCCATAGTAGCCAGTATTACATGTACATGTAAAAGATTCCATGGTATCGGTGCAAAGAGCATTTACGTCACAATCATCAGTACCCAAAGTACATTCATCCATCAGAGCTGTACAAAATGTAGCAAGTCGGATATCTTTTAAAAGACCATTATAAAGTTACTGTTTTTCTAATGAAAAAGGGCGTGAATGGCAAATAATGGTATCTGACAGTTTATATTATTATTTTAAGTGTGCTCAAATAATTTAAGTAGTATTCATAAGTGAGGAACAGAAAAACACATACATAACCTCCCCAACCAACACATCCATTTGCCACACATAATAATTATTAGGTATCAAACTGATTTTGATGTATGATCAATACAAAAGTTGAAATACTTCTGGTACTTTTCAACATTGAATGTAAATCCAATAATAGTCAAAAATAGTTGGCTTTGCTTAACAACATCGTGTATCATATCGATTACATCATAAATATTGGTACGGAAACGCATTTGTTTAAAAAAAATTGAAACAAACATAGTAGATGGCATCGATAGGAATACAACATTTCCAAAAGGTAGTTGGAAATTAATTAATATGGCGACATGGTACAAAATGGACTAACCTGTGCATGTTACTCCATCTCCATAGTAGCCGGTATTACATGTACATGTAAAAGATTCCATGGTATCAGTGCAAAGAGCATTTGCGTCACAATCATCAGTACCCAAAGTACATTCATCCATCAGAGCTGTACAAAAAATGTGCCAAGTCAGATCAATTCCAAATGATTATTATGAAGTTACCATTTTACTTTAAAACGTGTGTGATAGGTGTAACGAGATGTTATAGTATAGTATGGCTTTACAGTGAGAATCAGACCCACTACTGGAAATACTGAGTGGGAGAAAGCCAAAGTACAATCCCAAGTGAATATCAGGTCATACGAGGTCATCACAGAAGACAGTCGCGTATACCGCAGAAACCGCAAGGAACTGCAAGATGCCACCGCACAGGATACAGAACTCTCGCATGTAATCAGATACATCCAGCACGGTTGGCCTGAGAAACCTCATGAATGCACTCCGGAAGCAAGACCGTATTTCAATATTCGTGATGAGCTGTCATATCACGACGAGATCATTGTCAAAGGATTACGCTGCTTCATTCCTACATCCATGAGACCCAAGATTCGCAACAAGCTCCACGCTGCACATACAGGGATTCAGAGCACCATCAGATACGCAAGAGAGACTGTATACTGGCCAGGGATGACTAGTGAACTCAAAGACATAGTCAGCAAATGCGAGACATGTAACACTTACCCCCAAAATCAGCAGAAAGAACCTATGATAAGACATAAAATCCCAGAGTATCCATGGGAAGAAATTGCTTGTGATATATTCACCCCCAAACGGACAAGACTATCTCTGCACCGTAGATTACTTCTCCGACTACTTTGAGATAGACAGATTGACAGGCAAGAAAGACGCAACAGCCATCATAAGACTCTTAAAGAAACATTTTGCAAGCCATGGTATTCCGGCGCGATTCTTTAGTGACAATGGTCCTCCATTTAATTCCCAACAGTTTGCTGAGTTTGCTTCAGAATACGGTTTTTCACATTCTACCAGCTCACCGACATATGCCCAAAGTAATGGTAAAGCAGAAAACGCGGTGAAGATCGCTAAGCAGCTACTCAAGAAAGCGAAGAAGGACAATGGAGATATCTACTTAAGTCTACTAATTTGGAGGAATACTCCATCTGAAGGGCTAGAAAGCTCGCCCGCCCAGAGACTTTTGGTCGCCGTACTAAAACAAACCTACCCACACGCAAAGAACTTTTGCAACCCAAAATAGTGGAGAATGTAGTAGACAAGAAAGCTAAGCAGAAAGCCAAGCAAGAACACTACTACAATAGAGGTAGCAAAGAATTAGCACCTCTTAAAGCAGGTGATACAGTGAGAATCAGACCCACTACTGGAAATACTGAGTGAGAGAAAGCCAAAGTACAATCCCAAGTGAATATCAGGTCATACGAGGTCATCACAGAAGACAGTCGCGTATACCGCAGAAACCGCAAGCATCTGAAAAAAACGCAAGAATCATTCTGTAAAGCCCCAGAACCTGACTTCCCATTCAGCAACGCGCATGATTCGCTAGACAACGCGCAGAGTAACCCAGCTGAAACGCAAGCTAAACCTACAGTGAAAATGAAACAACCATCAGAACCACTGAGGCGTAGTAGCAGAACGCATAGAGCACCTAAGCATCTAGAGGAGTATGTGTGCAACTAAAAAGGAGAGACAAGGACATTATAGACAATTAAAAGCACACTTGTTAGTTTGTTAAACTTTGTTTATTGTTAACTGTTGAACAGTTTATTGTTGCTAAAAAACAATTGGTCAAAAAAAAAAAATGACACAGGTCTAGAATTCACACTGGTTCATAATATCAAGTGCCATAATACCTTTTGTGTATTACACTCTTCCAGTATTATAATATTATGGTTTTGATACTGAGAACACAGGAGGATTCTCTTCTTTTCATTATGAAAGGAAAGGTGTAACGAGATGTTATAGTATATGGATTTATGTAATACCGCCCAGCCATATACACCGCGATGTTACTTAGCTAATAAAGTACCGCCCATCCGGGCTTCTACAACATGGCCGATATAGATAAAACCACGTTGACTTTATAGCCTGATTATTCTTATATATTATGCGACTCATAGCCTCCTGATTACTCTAATATGTTATGCCTTAGAGCGGACATATTACAATAGGCACTTTCATACAATATTTCCAAGAGATACTTTGACTATCGTATACATGACAATATTAATATGGCCAAATGGTACAAAATGGACTAACCTGTGCATGTTACTCCATCTCCATAGTAGCCGGTATTACATGTACATGTAAAAGATTCCATGGTATCGGTGCAAAGAGCATTTACGTCACAATCATCAGTACCCAAAGTACATTCATCCATCAGAGCTGTACAAAAAATGTGCCAAGTCAAATAAATTCCAAATGATTATTATGAAGTTACCATTTTTAATTTAAAAACGTGTGTGATAGGCACTTTCATACAATATTTCCAAGAGATACTTTGACTATCGTATACGTGACAATATTAATATGGCCAAAT
The DNA here is from genome assembly GCF_039555335.1 of Amphiura filiformis. NCBI lineage: Eukaryota > Metazoa > Echinodermata > Ophiuroidea > Amphilepidida > Amphiuridae > Amphiura > Amphiura filiformis. The sequence goes on from NW_027305594.1 coordinate 135,199, forward strand.
GGTACAAAATGGACTAACCTGTGCATGTTACTCCATCTCCATAGTAGCCGGTATTACATGTACATGTGAAAGATTCCATGGTATCGGTGCAAAGAGCATTTACGTCACAATCATCAGTACCCAAAGTACATTCATCCATTAGAGCTATACAAAATGTAGCAAGTCGGATATCTTTTAAAAGACCATTATAAAGTTACCGTGTTTCTAATGAAAAAGGGCGTGAATGGCAAATAATGGTATCTGACAGTTTATATTATTATTTTAAGTGTGCTCAAATAATTTAGGTAGTATTCATAAGTGAGGAACAGAAAAACACATACATAACCTCTCCAACCAACACATCCATTTGCCACACATAATAATTATTAGGTATCAAACTGATTTTGATGTATGATCAATACAAAAGTTGAAATACTTCTGGTACTTTTCAACATTGAATGTAAATCCAATAATAGTCAAAAATAGTTGGCTTTGCTTTACAACATCGTGTATCATATCGATTACATCATAAATATTGGTACGGAAACGCATTTGTTTTAAAAAATTGAAACGAACATAGTAGATGGTATCGATAGGAATACAACATTTCCAAAAGGTAGTTGGAAATTAATTAATATGGCGACATGGTACAAAATGGACTAACCTGTGCATGTTACTCCATCTCCATAGTAGCCGGTATTACATGTACATGTAAAAGATTCCATGGTATCAGTGCAAAGAGCATTTACGTCACAATCATCAGTACCCAAAGTACATTCATCCATCAGAGCTGTACAAAAAATGTGCCAAGTCAGATCAATTCCAAATGATTATTATGAAGTTACCATTTTTACTTTAAAAACGTGTGTGATAGGCACTTTCATACAATATTTCCAAGAGATACTTTGACTATCGTATACATGACAATATTAATATGGCCAAATGGTACAAAATGGACTAACCTGTGCATGTTACTCCATCTCCATAGTAGCCAGTATTACATGTACATGTAAAAGATTCCATGGTATCGGTGCAAAGAGCATTTACGTCACAATCATCAGTACCCAAAGTACATTCATCCATCAGAGCTGTACAAAAATGTAGCAAGTCGGATATCTTTTAAAAGACCATTATAAAGTTACTGTTTTTCTAATGAAAAAGGGCGTGAATGGCAAATAATGGTATCTGACAGTTTATATTATTATTTTAAGTGTGCTCAAATAATTTAAGTAGTATTCATAAGTGAGGAACAGAAAAACACATACATAACCTCCCCAACCAACACATCCATTTGCCACACATAATAATTATTAGGTATCAAACTGATTTTGATGTATGATCAATACAAAAGTTGAAATACTTCTGGTACTTTTCAACATTGAATGTAAATCCAATAATAGTCAAAAATAGTTGGCTTTGCTTAACAACATCGTGTATCATATCGATTACATCATAAATATTGGTACGGAAACGCATTTGTTTAAAAAAAATTGAAACAAACATAGTAGATGGCATCGATAGGAATACAACATTTCCAAAAGGTAGTTGGAAATTAATTAATATGGCGACATGGTACAAAATGGACTAACATGTGCATGTTACTCCATCTCCATAGTAGCCGGTATTACATGTACATGTAAAAGATTCCATGGTATCAGTGCAAAGAGCATTTGCGTCACAATCATCAGTACCCAAAGTACATTCATCCATCAGAGCTGTACAAAAAATGTGCCAAGTCAGATCAATTCCAAATGATTATTATGAAGTTACCATTTTTACTTTAAAAACGTGTGTGATAGGTGTAACGAGATGTTATAGTATAGTATGGCTTTACAGTGAGAATCAGACCCACTACTGGAAATACTGAGTGGGAGAAAGCCAAAGTACAATCCCAAGTGAATATCAGGTCATACGAGGTCATCACAGAAGACAGTCGCGTATACCGCAGAAACCGCAAGGAACTGCAAGATGCCACCGCACAGGATACAGAACTCTCGCATGTAATCAGATACATCCAGCACGGTTGGCCTGAGAAACCTCATGAATGCACTCCGGAAGCAAGACCGTATTTCAATATTCGTGATGAGCTGTCATATCACGACGAGATCATTGTCAAAGGATTACGCTGCTTCATTCCTACATCCATGAGACCCAAGATTCGCAACAAGCTCCACGCTGCACATACAGGGATTCAGAGCACCATCAGATACGCAAGAGAGACTGTATACTGGCCAGGGATGACTAGTGAACTCAAAGACATAGTCAGCAAATGCGAGACATGTAACACTTACCCCCAAAATCAGCAGAAAGAACCTATGATAAGACATAAAATCCCAGAGTATCCATGGGAAGAAATTGCTTGTGATATATTCACCCCCAAACGGACAAGACTATCTCTGCACCGTAGATTACTTCTCCGACTACTTTGAGATAGACAGATTGACAGGCAAGAAAGACGCAACAGCCATCATAAGACTCTTAAAGAAACATTTTGCAAGCCATGGTATTCCGGCGCGATTCTTTAGTGACAATGGTCCTCCATTTAATTCCCAACAGTTTGCTGAGTTTGCTTCAGAATACGGTTTTTCACATTCTACCAGCTCACCGACATATGCCCAAAGTAATGGTAAAGCAGAAAACGCGGTGAAGATCGCTAAGCAGCTACTCAAGAAAGCGAAGAAGGACAATGGAGATATCTACTTAAGTCTACTAATTTGGAGGAATACTCCATCTGAAGGGCTAGAAAGCTCGCCCGCCCAGAGACTTTTGGTCGCCGTACTAAAACAAACCTACCCACACGCAAAGAACTTTTGCAACCCAAAATAGTGGAGAATGTAGTAGACAAGAAAGCTAAGCAGAAAGCCAAGCAAGAACACTACTACAATAGAGGTAGCAAAGAATTAGCACCTCTTAAAGCAGGTGATACAGTGAGAATCAGACCCACTACTGGAAATACTGAGTGAGAGAAAGCCAAAGTACAATCCCAAGTGAATATCAGGTCATACGAGGTCATCACAGAAGACAGTCGCGTATACCGCAGAAACCGCAAGCAACTGAAAAAACGCAAGAATCATTCTGTAAAGCCCCAGAACCTGACTTCCCATTCAGCAACGCGCATGATTCGCTAGACAACGCGCAGAGTAACCCAGCTGAAACGCAAGCTAAACCTACAGTGAAAATGAAACAACCATCAGAACCACTGAGGCGTAGTAGCAGAACGCATAGAGCACCTAAGCATCTAGAGGAGTATGTGTGCAACTAAAAAGGAGAGACAAGGACATTATAGACAATTAAAAGCACACTTGTTAGTTTGTTAAACTTTGTTTATTGTTAACTGTTGAACAGTTTATTGTTGCTAAAAAAACAAATGGTAAAAAAAATGACACAGGTCTAGAATTCACACTGGTTCATAATATCAAGTGCCATAATACCTTTTGTGTATTACACTCTTCCAGTATTATAATATTATGGTTTTGATACTGAGAACACAGGAGGATTCTCTTCTTTTCATTATGAAAGGAAAGGTGTAACGAGATGTTATAGTATATGGATTTATGTAATACCGCCCAGCCATATACACCGCGATGTTACTTAGCTAATAAAGTACCGCCCATCCGGGCTTCTACAACATGGCCGATATAGATAAAACCACGTTGACTTTATAGCCTGATTATTCTTATATATTATGCGACTCATAGCCTCCTGATTACTCTAATATGTTATGCCTTAGAGCGGACATATTACAATAGGCACTTTCATACAATATTTCCAAGAGATACTTTGACTATCGTATACATGACAATATTAATATGGCCAAATGGTACAAAATGGACTAACCTGTGCATGTTACTCCATCTCCATAGTAGCCGGTATTACATGTACATGTAAAAGATTCCATGGTATCGGTGCAAAGAGCATTTACGTCACAATCATCAGTACCCAAAGTACATTCATCCATCAGAGCTGTACGAAAAATGTGCCAAGACAAATAAATTCCAAATGATTATTATGAAGTTACCATTTTTAATTTAAAAACGTGTGTGATAGGCACTTTCATACAATATTTCCAAGAGATACTTTGACTATCGTATACGTGACAATATTAATATGGCCAAATGGTACAAAATGGACTAACCTGTGCATGTTACTCCATCTCCATAGTAGCCGGTATTACATGTACATGTGAAAGATTCCATGGTATCGGTGCAAAGAGCATTTACGTCACAATCATCAGTACCCAAAGTACATTCATCCATTAGAGCTATACAAAAATGTAGCAAGTCGGATATCTTTTAAAAGACCATTATAAAGTTACTAGTTGGGTGATCTAGAGCAATTCCGTGACCGTGGAGAGCGAAGGTTCGTTTCTCAGTGGATTTGTCTTCTATGAAGGTTAATAAAAAAATTTAGCGGGGGTGCCCCTCGCGAAAGTGTGGGCGGAATCTGTGAGAGCCCGAAATCCAAAATGGCCGCCGTCGGTCATTTAATTTTTTTTTTCAATGGTTTGACCTACAATGCTGTTCAGTATATGTTTTCTGAGGTTTTTTGGGTCGAGGAATTCATATCTGATGTCGATTTTATGATATGACCAACTTTTGACCCTTAAATCCAAGATGGCCGCCGATTTACAGCTCAGAAAGGATAACTTGTCACATTTATCGTATAGCCTTCATAATAGGCTCTAATTAAAGTTCTCATCATGCCAAGTTGAGTGATTGACTCTTAAAACTACCAGTAATAATAATTTGACCTAATGTTGACCTTCAAATCCAAGATGGCCGCCGAATTTCAGCTCAGAAAGGTCAAATTCTCACATTTGTCGTAGAGCCTTCATAATAGGCTCTAATTCAAGCTCTCAACGTGCCGAGTTGAGTGATGGACACTGAAAACTACAAGTAATAATGATTTTACCTCTTTTTGACCTTCAAATCCACGATGACCGCTGATTTTCAGCTGAGAAAGCTAAAAATTTCAAATTCGTTGTATAGCCTTCATAATAATTATACTCTAATTAGAGCTCTGAGTAGTCGTAGAGCCTTCATAATAGCCTCTAATGAAAACCCCATTCTGGGACAAACACAAACCCCTGAACACCTACATATACATTCACATTTGAAAGGGTTTAATCCATATTGGTTCCAGGTCTACGTGTGTTTTGCTCTGCACCCTATCAACAATGAATGAATATAGCATCAAAGATATCTATATTTAGAAAGAAACATATTCTATGAGACCAGTGCATAGATCACCTATAACACAAGTCGTCTGATACTATCGTCCAATGTAAACATGGTAAATGGGAGAGTTTACAAACAAAAACGAAAAACTGGTCAGAACTTGACAAATATGGTGATTTTTACAACATCTCTTCAAGGTAATATGGGTCTAGAAGTCAATACATGCAACACATGTTATATTATATCTCAATATCATCTTCAGACAAGCTTGTAAAGGCTCAGTGTTCAAGTAAACCACCAAGTTCTGGAAGTGATGATGAGACAGGGACCATTAGCACCCAAGCGCCCGCGTTCATCTGTGCGTGGACCTCTCCACGAAAAAACTAAATGTGTATGGTGCATGCAGGGTGTGGACCTGAATCACCCGAATAGACCACGGGGTAAGCTGTTCATAATCAACATACACTCAGCATGGCGCTCCTTTAAGAGCCACACAGTCCTCGTAAAAGATGGGGCGCTGAGGGATCGTTTCATACAGCTTGTTGAGTCCACGTCAGCACTGCATATCAGACTGATCCTTTCGCAAATTGATATCATGTAATACCATGCCTGCTTCGCGTCCACACCCTGAATGCACCATACACATTTCGTTTTGTAGTGGAGAGGCCCACACACAAATGAACGCGTGTGCTTGGTTGCTAATGGTCCCTCTGTCCCATGGTAGTTGACTTGGACACTGCAGCAATATCACTTTCTTTGATTCTGGGCGCGCTGTCAGGTCTTTTCAAGCTTGTCTGAAGATATAACATGTCTGATAAGCATGCAATGACGTCTAGTCCCACATTTCCATGAAGTAGTGCTGTAAACATAACCAAAGTTGTTAAGTCCTGACTAGTATTTGGGCACGGTGGCTCAGTGGTTACGGCCTTGGACTCATAATCTGAGAGCTTGCTTGACGTGCGTGGGTTCGAGTCCCCGCCCCACCACCGTGTTGCGCCCTTGGGAAAGGCGCTTTGTCTCGCTTGCCTCATCCCACCCAGGTGCAATGGGAAGCTGTTAGGGGTAGTCACAGTCATTGTACTGATAAACCCTGCGCCATTTGTAGGCAGCAAACGTGGTTCCGACATATTCTAATAATGGCGGAATAAATGTAAAGCGCTTTGAGGCTGTTTACGGCATAAAGCGCTATATAAATATCTACATTTATTTGGGTTTTGTTTGTTTTAACTCCGTACAATTATATATACTGAATACCCTCCGCACTGAGAACCATAAGGGTGTGATGCCTCGTTGTATAAAACATAAGATATAAATACACATAGGGTGCGCCAGGGCACTCTGCGACAAAACGAAATGTGTATGGTGCATTCAGGGTGTGGACACGAAGCACCCGAATAAAGCGCGGGGTATAAGCTGTTCAGAATCAACACACACTAGTCATAGTGGCGCTCCTTTAAGCGCCACACAGTCCTCATAAAAGATGGGGAGCTAAGGGATCGTCTTACACAGCCTCTCGAGTCAGCACTGTCGGATCCTTTTGCAAATTATATCATTTACCAACAAGCCTATTGGTTGAAGCACGTCAATCACACACAATTAGATGATGTAATGCATCTTCAGAATGTGTGTCTCGCAGAGCCAAGAAATTTGTTCTTTAGACATGTGGATGGATTCGATCCTTCACCGAGCACGAGATCCGTTCCCGAGGCCCTCTTATTCCCTCTGTTACTTCTATAGCATTGCCTGTCATAGTATCGATCTTGAAGTCGTCAGTGAAGACGATAACAATGGCTGGCTTGCTGTCTGCAATCTCCTGCGGGCAGGTTGCTGATGCTTCAAAGACCATTAGAGTCCAGTGATCTCAAAGCCAGCATAGTTGATGCAGACACGACTCTTGTTCCACCAGATCTTTACTCCTCGTCATACAAGGGACATTGATGCCCAGGTTGATAACAATGGTGGTGATCTATTCAGTGCTGTGATCATGGGGGCCCGACTGAGTATGGAATGGTTGAGATCGGCAGTTTTCTCTTAGGCTGTTTTAGCCAAGTCGACATCTTTAGCTTTTAACCAATCAACTCACAGCGCTCTTTGTCTTCTTCAAGATGATCGATATAAGGTGGCCAGGCGACAGCAGATGTGTCTTTGATCTTCTGAGACAGCCGCGCAACCGTACCAGGTTCTTCTGGAAGAGCTGCTCATTACTGATACCAAGTGCTGAAATGGCAGCCTCAGTGTCATCACCTCTTCCCCCAATATCATAAGACCCACTCACTCTTGTTCTTCTCTTGTCTCTTGATACTCATTAATGAGCATTGAGCAAGTCCTTGAGATTGGACGATTTTACAGCACCCATTGTGTAGCCATCTATAGTCACTATGCATAGGATAGTAATGCGTTTGTAGTCTGCTATAAAGAGGGGCTGCAGTGAACGGATCCTGTGCTCAGTGAAGATGATCGAATCCACGTGTCGAAAGAACAAATTCTTCACCTCTGTGAAACGATCCCTTAGCTCCCCATCTTTTACGAGGACTGTGTGGCTCCTAAAGGAGCGCCATGCTGAGTGTGTGTTGATTATGAACAGCTTACCCCGTGGTCTATTCGGGTGCTTCAGGTCCACACCCTGCAATGCACCATGCACATTTAGTTTTTTCGTGGAGAGGTCCACACAGAGATGAACGCAGGCACTTGGGTGCCAATGGTCCCTGTCTCATCATCACTCCCAGAACTTGGTGGTTTACTTGAACACTGAGCCTTTACAAGCTTGTCTGAAGATGATATTGAGATATAAATTATAATATAACATGTATTGCATGTATTGACTTCTAGACCCATATTACCTTGAAGAGATGTTGTAAAAATCACCATATTTGTCAAGTTCTGGCCAGTTTTTCGTTTTTGTTTGTAAACTCTCCCATTTACCATGTTTACCTTGTATCATACGACTTAGGCCTTACACGGCTTGCAACATTTCAGTAGACATTGTTAGGGAATGATTTTGCTGTAGGTAACAAGCAAGCAGTGTTATAGGTGATCTATGCACTAGTCTCATAGAATATGTTTCTTTCTAAATGTTTATAAATCTCTTTGATGCTGCTTCATTCATTGTTGATAGGTTTGTAGAGCAAAACACACGTAGACCGGGAACCAATATAGACTAAACTCATTCAAATAATGTGAATATGTATATGTTTGTGCCAGAATGGGGTATTCATTATAAAGACTCTACGACTACTTAGAGCTCTCATACGATTAATTTGAAATTTTTACTTTTCTCAGCTGAAAATCGGCGGCCATCTTGGATTTGAAGGTCAAAAACAGGTCAAATCATTATTACTTGTAGTTGTTAGTGTCCACCACTCAACTCGGCATGTTGAGAGCTTGAACTAGAGCCTATTATGAAGGCCCTATGACAAATGTGAAAATTTGACCTTTCTGAGCTAAAAATCGGCGGCCATCTTGGATTTGAAGGTCAAAAATAGGTCAAATCACTATTACTGGTAGTTTTTATAGTCAATCGCTCAACTTGGCATGATGAGAACTATAATTAGAGCCTATTATGAAGGTTATACGACAAATTGACAATTTAACCTTTCTGAGCTGTAAATCGGCGGCCATCTTGGATTTGAAGGTCAAAAGATGGTCATATCATACAATCGACATCAGATATGAATTCCTCGACCCAAAAAACACCAGAAAACATATATTGAACAGCATTGTAGGCCAAACCATTGAAAAAATAATTTTTTAAATGGCCGACGGCGGCCATTTTGGATTTCGAGCTCTAACGGATTCCGCCCACACTTTTGCGAGGGGCACCCCCGCTAAATTTTTTTATTAACCTTCATAGAAGACAAATCCACTGAGAAACGAACCTTCGCTCTCCACGGTCACGGAATTGCTCTAGATCACCCAACTATACCGTTTTTCTAATGAAAAAGGGCGTGAATGGCAAATAATGGTATCTGACAGTTTATATTATTATTTTAAGTGTGCTCAAATAATTTAGGTAGTATTCATAAGTGAGGAACAGAAAAACACATACATAACCTCTCCAACCAACACATCCATTTGCCACACATAATAATTATTAGGTATCAAACTGATTTTGATGTATGATCAATACAAAAGTTGAAATACTTCTGGTACTTTTCAACATTGAATGTAAATCCAATAATAGTCAAAAATAGTTGGCTTTGCTTTACAACATCGTGTATCATATCGATTACATCATAAATATTGGTACGGAAACGCATTTGTTTTAAAAAATTGAAACGAACATAGTAGATGGTATCGATAGGAATACAACATTTCCAAAAGGTAGTTGGAAATTAATTAATATGGCGACATGGTACAAAATGGACTAACCTGTGCATGTTACTCCATCTCCATAGTAGCCGGTATTACATGTACATGTAAAAGATTCCATGGTATCAGTGCAAAGAGCATTTACGTCACAATCATCAGTACCCAAAGTACATTCATCCATCAGAGCTGTACAAAAATGTGCCAAGTCAGATCAATTCCAAATGATTATTATGAAGTTACCATTTTTACTTTAAAACGTGTGTGATAGGCACTTTCATACAATATTTCCAAGAGATACTTTGACTATCGTATACATGACAATATTAATATGGCCAAATGGTACAAAATGGACTAACCTGTGCATGTTACTCCATCTCCATAGTAGCCGGTATTACATGTACATGTAAAAGATTCCATGGTATCGGTGCAAAGAGCATTTACGTCACAATCATCAGTACCCAAAGTACATTCATCCATCAGAGCTGTACAAAAATGTAGCAAGTCGGATATCTTTTAAAAGACCATTATAAAGTTACCGTTTTTCTAATGAAAAAGGGCGTGAATGGCAAATAATGGTATCTGACAGTTTATATTATTATTTTAAGTGTGCTCAAATAATTTAAGTAGTATTCATAAGTGAGGAACAGAAAAACACATACATAACCTCCCCAACCAACACATCCATTTGCCACACATAATAATTATTAGGTATCAAACTGATTTTGATGTATGATCAATACAAAAGTTGAAATACTTCTGGTACTTTTCAACATTGAATGTAAATCCAATAATAGTCAAAAATAGTTGGCTTTGCTTTACAACATCGTGTATCATATCGATTACATCATAAATATTGGTACGGAAACGCATTTGTTTAAAAAAAATTGAAACAAACATAGTAGATGGCATCGATAGGAATACAACATTTCCAAAAGGTAGTTGGAAATTAATTAATATGGCGACATGGTACAAAATGGACTAACCTGTGCATGTTACTCCATCTCCATAGTAGCCGGTATTACATGTACATGTAAAAGATTCCATGGTATCAGTGCAAAGAGCATTTGCGTCACAATCATCAGTACCCAAAGTACATTCATCCATCAGAGCTGTACAAAAAATGTGCCAAGTCAGATCAATTCCAAATGTTTATTATGAAGTTACCATTTTTACTTTAAAAACATGTGTGATAGGCACTTTCATACAATATTTTCCAAGAGATACTTTGACTATCGTATACATGACAATATTAATATGGCCAAATGGTACAAAATGGACTAACCTGTGCATGTTACTCCATCTCCATAGTAGCCGGTATTACATGTACATGTAAAAGATTCCATGGTATCAGTGCAAAGAGCATTTACGTCACAATCATCAGTACCCAAAGTACATTCATCCATCAGAGCTGTACAAAAAATGTGCCAAGTCAGATCAATTCCAAATGATTATTATGAAGTTACCATTTTTACTTTAAAAACGTGTGTGATAGGCACTTTCATACAATATTTCCAAGGGATACTTTGACTATCGTATACATGACAATATTAATATGGCCAAATGGTACAAAATGGACTAACCTGTGCATGTTACTCCATCTCCATAGTAGCCGGTATTACATGTACATGTAAAAGATTCCATGGTATCGGTGCAAAGAGCATTTACGTCACAATCATCAGTACCCAAAGTACATTCATCCATCAGAGCTGTACAAAAATGTAGCAAGTCGGATATCTTTTAAAAGACCATTATAAAGTTACCGTTTTTCTAATGAAAAAGGGCGTGAATGGCAAATAATGGTATCTGACAGTTTATATTATTATTTTAAGTGTGCTCAAATAATTTAAGTAGTATTCATAAGTGAGGAACAGAAAAACACATACATAACCTCCCCAACCAACACATCCATTTGCCACACATAATAATTATTAGGTATCAAACTGATTTTGATGTATGATCAATACAAAAGTTGAAATACTTCTGGTACTTTTCAACATTGAATGTAAATCCAATAATAGTCAAAAATAGTTGGCTTTGCTTTACAACATCGTGTATCATATCGATTACATCATAAATATTCGTACGGAAACGCATTTGTTTAAAAAAAAATTGAAACAAACATAGTAGATGGCATCGATAGGAATACAACATTTCCAAAAGGTAGTTGGAAATTAATTAATATGGCGACATGGTACAAAATGGACTAACCTGTGCATGTTACTCCATCTCCATAGTAGCCGGTATTACATGTACATGTAAAAGATTCCATGGTATCAGTGCAAAGAGCATTTGCGTCACAATCATCAGTACCCAAAGTACATTCATCCATCAGAGCTGTACAAAAAATGTGCCAAGTCAGATCAATTCCAAATGATTATTATGAAGTTACCATTTTACTTTAAAACGTGTGTGATAGGCACTTTCATACAATATTTCCAAGAGATACTTTGACTATCGTATACATGACAATATTAATATGGCCAAATGGTACAAAATGGACTAACCTGTGCATGTTACTCCATCTCCATAGTAGCCGGTATTACATGTACATGTAAAAGATTCCATGGTATCGGTGCAAAGAGCATTTACGTCACAATCATCAGTACCCAAAGTACATTCATCCATCAGAGCTGTACAAAAATGTAGCAAGTCGGATATCTTTTAAAAGACCATTATAAAGTTACCGTTTTTCTAATGAAAAAGGGCGTGAATGGCAAATAATGGTATCTGACAGTTTATATTATTATTTTAAGTGTGCTCAAATAATTTAAGTAGTATTCATAAGTGAGGAACAGAAAAACACATACATAACCTCCCCAACCAACACATCCATTTGCCACACATAATAATTATTAGGTATCAAACTGATTTTGATGTATGATCAATACAAAAGTTGAAATACTTCTGGTACTTTTCAACATTGAATGTAAATCCAATAATAGTCAAAAATAGTTGGCTTTGCTTTACAACATCGTGTATCATATCGATTACATCATAAATATTGGTACGGAAACGCATTTGTTTAAAAAAAATTGAAACAAACATAGTAGATGGCATCGATAGGAATACAACATTTCAAAAGGTAGTTGGAAATTAATTAATATGGCGACATGGTACAAAATGGACTAACCTGTGCATGTTACTCCATCTCCATAGTAGCCGGTATTACATGTACATGTAAAAAGATTCCATGGTATCAGTGCAAAGAGCATTTGCGTCACAATCATCAGTACCCAAAGTACATTCATCCATCAGAGCTGTACAAAAAATGTGCCAAGTCAGATCAATTCCAAATGTTTATTATGAAGTTACCATTTTTACTTTAAAAACATGTGTGATAGGCACTTTCATACAATATTTCCAAGAGATACTTTGACTATCGTATACATGACAATATTAATATGGCCAAATGGTACAAAATGGACTAACCGGTGCATGTTACTCCATCTCCATAGTAGCCGGTATTACATGTACATGTAAAAGATTCCATGGTATCAGTGCAAAGAGCATTTACGTCACAATCATCAGTACCCAAAGTACATTCATCCATCAGAGCTGTACAAAAAATGTGCCAAGTCAGATCAATTCCAAATGATTATTATGAAGTTACCATTTTTACTTTAAAAACATGTGTGATAGGCACTTTCATACAATATTTCAAGGGATACTTTGACTATCGTATACATGACAATATTAATATGGCCAAATGGTACAAAATGGACTAACCTGTGCATGTTACTCCATCTCCATAGTAGCCGGTATTACATGTACATGTAAAAGATTCCATGGTATCGGTGCAAAGAGCATTTACGTCACAATCATCAGTACCCAAAGTACATTCATCCATCAGAGCTGTACAAAAAATGTAGCAAGTCGGATATCTTTTAAAAGACCATTATAAAGTTACCGTTTTCTAATGAAAAAGGGCGTGAATGGCAAATAATGGTATCTGACAGTTTATATTATTATTTTAAGTGTGCTCAAATAATTTAAGTAGTATTCATAAGTGAGGAACAGAAAAACACATACATAACCTCCCCAACCAACACATCCATTTGCCACACATAATAATTATTAGGTATCAAACTGATTTTGATGTATGATCAATACAAAAGTTGAAATACTTCTGGTACTTTTCAACATTGAATGTAAATCCAATAATAGTCAAAAATAGTTGGCTTTGCTTTACAACATCGTGTATCATATCGATTACAACATAAATATTCGTACGGAAACGCATTTGTTTAAAAAAAATTGAAACAAACATAGTAGATGGCATCGATAGGAATACAACATTTCCAAAAGGTAGTTGGAAATTAATTAATATGATGACATGGTACAAAATGGACTAACCTGTGCATGTTACTCCATCTCCATAGTAGCCGGTATTACATGTACATGTAAAAGATTCCATGGTATCAGTGCAAAGAGCATTTGCGTCACAATCATCAGTACCCAAAGTACATTCATCCATCAGAGCTGTACAAAAAATGTGCCAAGTCAGATCAATTCCAAATGATTATTATGAAGTTACCATTTTTACTTTAAAAACGTGTGTGATAGGCACTTTCATACAATATTTCCAAGAGATACTTTGACTATCGTATACATGACAATATTAATATGGCCAAATGGTACAAAATGGACTAACCTGTGCATGTTACTCCATCTCCATAGTAGCCGGTATTACATGTACATGTAAAAGATTCCATGGTATCGGTGCAAAGAGCATTTACGTCACAATCATCAGTACCCAAAGTACATTCATCCATCAGAGCTGTACACAAAATGTGCCAAGTCAAATAAATTCCAAATGATTATTATGAAGTTACCATTTTTACTTTAAAAACGTGTGTGATAGGCATTTTCATACAATATTTCCAAGAGATACTTTGACTATCGTATACATGACAATAATTTAAATCAATTAATATGGCCAAATGGTACAAAATGGTCTAACCTGTGCATGTTACTCCATCTCCATAGTAGCCGGTATTACATGTACATGTAAAAGATTCCATGGTATCGGTGCATAGAGCATTTACGTCACAATCATCAGTACCCAACGTACATTCATCCATTAGAGCTATACAAAAATGTAGCAAGTCAGATATCTTTTAAAAGACCATTATAAAGTTACCGTTTTTCTAATGAAAAAGGGCGTGAATGGCAAATGATGGTATCTGACAGTTTATATTATTATTTTAAGTGTGCTCAAATAATTTAGGTAGTATTCATGAGTGAGGAACAGAAAAACACATACATAACCTCCCCAACCAACACATCCATTTGCCACATAATAATTATTAGGTATCAAACAGATTTTGATGTATGATCAATACAAAAGTTGAAATACTTCTGGTACTTTTCAACATTGAATGTAAATCCAATAATAGTCAAAAATAGTTGGCTTTGCTTTACAACATCGTGTATCATATCGATTACATCATAAATATTGGTACGGAAACGCATTTGTTTTAAAAAATTGAAACGAACATAGTAGATGGTATCGATAGGAATACAACATTTCCAAAAGGTAGTTGGAAATTAATTAATATGGCGACATGGTACAAAATGGACTAACCTGTGCATGTTACTCCATCTCCATAGTAGCCGGTATTACATGTACATGTAAAAGATTCCATGGTATCAGTGCAAAGAGCATTTACGTCACAATCATCAGTACCCAAAGTACATTCATCCATCAGAGCTGTACAAAAAATGTGCCAAGTCAGATCAATTCCAAATGATTATTATGAAGTTACCATTTTTACTTTAAAAACGTGTGTGATAGGCACTTTCATACAATATTTCCAAGAGATACTTTGACTATCGTATACGTGACAATAATTTAAATCAATTAATATGGCGAAATGGTACAAAATGGGATAACCTGTGCATGTTACTCCATCTCCATAGTAGCCGGTATTGCATGTACATGTGAAAGATTCCATGGTATCGGTGCAAAGAGCATTTACGTCACAATCATCAGTACCCAAAGTACATTCATCCATTAGAGCTATACAAAAATGTAGCATGTCATATATCTTTAGAAACACTATTATAAAGTTACCGTTTTTCTAATGAAAAAGGTATGAATGGCAAATAATGGTATCTGACAGTTTATATTATTATTGTAAGTGTGCTCAAATAATTCAGATAGAGTTCATGAGGAACAGAAAAACACATACATAACCACCGCAACCAACACATCCATTTGCCACACATAATTAGGTATCAAACAGATTTTTATGTATGATCAAAAGAAAAGTTGAAATGCTTCTTGTACTTTTCAACATTGAATGTAAATCCAATAACAGTCAAAATTAGTTCGCTTTGCTTTACAACATCGTGTATCATATTTCATTGATTACATCACAAATATTGGTACGGAAACGCATTTGTATTGAAATATTGAAACGAACAGAGTAGATGGTATCGATACGAATACAACATTTCCAAAATGTAGTTGGAAATTAATTAATATGACGACATGGTACAAAATGGACTAACCTGTGCATGTTACTCCATCTCCATAGTAGCCGGTATTACATGTACATGTAAAAGATTCCATGGTATCGGTGCAAAGAGCATTTACGTCACAATCATCAGTACCCAAAGTACATTCATCCATCAGAGCTGTACACAAAATGTGCCAAGTCAGATAAATTCCAAATGATTATTATGAAGTTACCATTTTTACATTAAAAACGTGTGTGATAGGCACTTTCATATAATATTTCCAAGAGATACTTTGACTATCGTATACGTGACAATAATTTAAATCAATTAATATGGCCAAATGGTACAAAATGGTCTAACCTGTGCATGTTACTCCATCTCCATAGTAGCCGGTATTACATGTACATGTAAAAGATTCCATGGTATCGGTGCATAGAGCATTTACGTCACAATCATCAGTACCCAACGTACATTCATCCATTAGAGCTATACAAAAATGTAGCAAGTCAGATATCTTTTAAAAGAGCATTATAAAGTTACCGTTTTTCTAATGAAAAAGGGCGTGAATGGCAAATAATGGTATCTGACAGTTTATATTATTATTTTAAGTGTGCTCAAATAATTTAGGTAGTATTCATGAGTGAGGAACAGAAAAACACATACATAACCTCCCCAACCAACACATCCATTTGCCACACATAATAATTATTAGGTATCAAACAGATTTTGATGTATGATCAATACAAAAGTTGAAATACTTCTGGTACTTTTCAACATTGAATGTAAATCCAATAATAGTCAAAAATAGTTGGCTTTGCTTTACAACATCGTGTATCATATCGATTACATCATAAATATTGGTACGGAAACGAATTTGTTTTGAAAAATTGAAACGAACATAATAGATGGTATCAATAGGAATACAACATTTCCAAAATGTAGTTGGAAATTAATTAATATGATGACACATGGTACAAAATGGACTAACCTGTGCATGTTACTCCATCTCCATAGTAGCCGGTATTACATGTACATGTAAAAGATTCCATGGTATCGGTGCAAAGAGCATTTACGTCACAATCATCAGTACCCAAAGTACATTCATCCATCAGAGCTGTACAAAAATGTGCCAAGTCAGATCAATTCCAAATGATTATTATGAAGTTACCATTTTTACTTTAAAAACGTGTGTGATAGGCACTTTCATACAATATTTCCAAGAGATACTTTGACTATCGTATACATGACAATATTAATATGGCCAAATGGTACAAAATGGGATAACCTGTGCATGTTACTCCATCTCCATAGTAGCCGGTATTACATGTACATGTGAAAGATTCCA
Organism: Amphiura filiformis; assembly: GCF_039555335.1. Lineage (NCBI taxonomy): Eukaryota > Metazoa > Echinodermata > Ophiuroidea > Amphilepidida > Amphiuridae > Amphiura > Amphiura filiformis. Next base: position 152,470 of record NW_027305594.1, read on the forward strand.
TGGTATCGGTGCAAAGAGCATTTACGTCACAATCATCAGTACCCAAAGTACATTCATCCATTAGAGCTATACAAAAATGTAGCAAGTCATATATCTTTAGAAACACTATTATAAAGTTACCGTTTTTCTAATGAAAAAGGTATGAATGGCAAATAATGGTATCTGACAGTTTATATTATTATTGTAAGTGTGCTCAAATAATTCAGATAGAGTTCATGAGGAACAGAAAAACACATACATAACCACCGCAACCAACACATCCATTTGCCACACATAATTAGGTATCAAACAGATTTTTATGTATGATCAAAAGAAAAGTTGAAATGCTTCTTGTACTTTTCAACATTGAATGTAAATCCAATAACAGTCAAAATTAGTTCGCTTTGCTTTACAACATCGTGTATCATATTTCATTGATTACATCACAAATATTGGTACGGAAACGCATTTGTATTGAAATATTGAAACGAACAGAGTAGATGGTATCGATACGAATACAACATTTCCAAAATGTAGTTGGAAATTAATTAATATGACGACATGGTACAAAATGGACTAACCTGTGCATGTTACTCCATCTCCATAGTAGCCGGTATTACATGTACATGTAAAAGATTCCATGGTATCGGTGCAAAGAGCATTTACGTCACAATCATCAGTACCCAAAGTACATTCATCCATCAGAGCTGTACACAAAATGTGCCAAGTCAAATAAATTCCAAATGATTATTATGAAGTTACCATTTTTACTTTAAAAACGTGTGTGATAGGCACTTTCATACAATATTTCAAGAGATACTTTGACTATCGTATACGTGACAATAATTTAAATCAATTAATATGGCGTAATGGTACAAAATGGGATAACCTGTGCATGTTACTCCATCTCCATAGTAGCCGGTATTGCATGTACATGTGAAAGATTCCATGGTATCGGTGCAAAGAGCATTTACGTCACAATCATCAGTACCCAAAGTACATTCATCCATTAGAGCTATACAAAAATGTAGCAAGTCATATATCTTTAGAAACACTATTATAAAGTTACCGTTTTTCTAATGAAAAAGGTATGAATGGCAAATAATGGTATCTGACAGTTTATATTATTATTGTAAGTGTGCTCCAATAATTCAGATAGAGTTCATGAGGAACAGAAAAACACATACATAACCACCGCAACCAACACATCCATTTGCCACACATAATTAGGTATCAAACAGATTTTTATGTATGATCAAAAGAAAAGTTGAAATGCTTCTTGTACTTTTCAACATTGAATGTAAATCCAATAACAGTCAAAATTAGTTCGCTTTGCTTTACAACATCGTGTATCATATTTCATTGATTACATCACAAATATTGGTACGGAAACGCATTTGTATTGAAATATTGAAACGAACAGAGTAGATGGTATCGATACGAATACAACATTTCCAAAATGTAGTTGGAAATTAATTAATATGACGACATGGTACAAAATGGACTAACCTGTGCATGTTACTCCATCTCCATAGTAGCCGGTATTACATGTACATGTAAAAGATTCCATGGTATCGGTGCAAAGAGCATTTACGTCACAATCATCAGTACCCAAAGTACATTCATCCATCAGAGCTGTACACAAAATGTGCCAAGTCAGATAAATTCCAAATGATTATTATGAAGTTACCATTTTTACTTTAAAAACGTGTGTGATAGGCACTTTCATATAATATTTCCAAGAGATACTTTGACTATCGTATACGTGACAATAATTTAAATCAATTAATATGGCCAAATGGTACAAAATGGTCTAACCTGTGCATGTTACTCCATCTCCATAGTAGCCGGTATTACATGTACATGTAAAAGATTCCATGGTATCGGTGCATAGAGCATTTACGTCACAATCATCAGTACCCAACGTACATTCATCCATTAGAGCTATACAAAAATGTAGCAAGTCAGATATCTTTTAAAAGAGCATTATAAAGTTACCGTTTTTCTAATGAAAAAGGGCGTGAATGGCAAATAATGGTATCTGACAGTTTATATTATTATTTTAAGTGTGCTCAAATAATTTAGGTAGTATTCATGAGTGAGGAACAGAAAAACACATACATAACCTCCCCAACCAACACATCCATTTGCCACACATAATAATTATTAGGTATCAAACAGATTTTGATGTATGATCAATACAAAAGTTGAAATACTTCTGGTACTTTTCAACATTGAATGTAAATCCAATAATAGTCAAAAATAGTTGGCTTTGCTTTACAACATCGTGTATCATATCGATTACATCATAAATATTGGTACGGAAACGAATTTGTTTTGAAAAATTGAAACGAACATAATAGATGGTATCAATAGGAATACAACATTTCCAAAATGTAGTTGGAAATTAATTAATATGATGACATGGTACAAAATGGACTAACCTGTGCATGTTACTCCATCTCCATAGTAGCCGGTATTACATGTACATGTAAAAGATTCCATGGTATCGGTGCAAAGAGCATTTACGTCACAATCATCAGTACCCAAAGTACATTCATCCATCAGAGCTGTACAAAAAATGTGCCAAGTCAGATCAATTCCAAATGATTATTATGAAGTTACCAGTGGGAGATAATGGGTATATCCGAAACCCATTGGATAGAATCAGGAGATTTCACACAAGATGGTTACCAAATATTGAGCGCCGGTAGTCAATCTACTCACAGAGCAGGGGTTGCCTTAATTCTCAACAAGAATGCCCAGAGATCACTCCTCGGCTACAATTCTATTTCAGAAAGGCTAATTACAGCAAGGCTTCGCACTCAAATAGGAACAGCTACCATTATGCAGGTGTATGCACCTACAACGTCATACCCAGACGAAGATATTGAAGACTTTTATGACCAACTGCAATTGGAAATAAATAAAACATCCTTCCCAAGACATCCTTATCATCATGGGTGATTTCAACGCGAAAGTTGGTATCGACTGGGAACCATGGAATGGCGTTATTGGGAAGTTTGGTATTGGAGAAGCAAACGACAGATGTGAAAAGCTGCTCAGCTTTTGTTCATCGAATAGCCTGTGTATCACAAACACTCTCTTCAAAGAATCCAAACCAAGTCGCCAGTGGACCTGGGAATCCCCAGATGGTTCCACAAGGAACAAGATCGATTTTATCCTAATACGACAAAAATGGAAAACGAGCGTGACTTCCTCGCGCAGCTTTCCCAGCGCAGACATCGGATCTGACCACCAACTTGTTTTAACCAACATTAAACTGAAACTTAGATCCAGAGGGAAACAATGCAAGATCAAGAAATTTGATGTAAGCACACTGTACCTACAGCAGACTTACAGTGACTACTAAGTAACAATTGGTGGAAAATTTAACCCACTAATTGAACTACCCGACACAGACATAGAGACAGAAGAGCTATGGCAGAATATTAAGTCAGGCTTTAATGAAACAGCTGACAAGGTCCTAGGAGCAAAGAAACCTCAGAGACAAAAACCTTGGTTAACTGCCGAAGTTCTTAAGCTGACGGAAGAAAGAAATAAGGTGAAGCAGGAAAGACTCAAAGACAACTCAAAAAAGCCAAGGTACAACTTTCTCAACAGAGAAATAAAACGGAAGTGTAAAGAGTGCAAAGAAGTATGGCTTCAAAATCTGTGCAAAGATGTGGAGCATGCAAATGATGCAAAGAAAACCAAAGAGGTTTACACTACCATCAAAACCATCACTGGATCAAAATCTACTCGTATGAGAGGTGTAAAAGACAAAGGTGGCGAGATGCTCACCGATGACAAGAACATAAAGGACAGATGGAAAGAAAACTATGAAGAGCTGTATAATCAACCCATCCCATCCGATACAAGTATCTTACAGTCTCTACCAAGTACTTCAACAGAAGACATAGAGCCCCACATTCTCAAATCTGAAGTGGAACTGGCCATCAAACGCCTCAGGGGAAATAAAGCAACAGGAGAAGATGGTATATCAGCGGAAGAAATCAAGGCAGCAGGAGAAGCTGGATGTAATGCTCTTCTAAAACTCTGTAACAAGATATGGGAGTCTGAAGTAATTCCTGAGGACTGGGGGAAGGCAATCATTGTCCCCATATTTAAGAAAAAGGATAAAATGGACTGTGGAAATTACAGAGGTATCAGCCTCCTGAGCTTGGCAGGGAAAGTATTTTGCTCGATCATCCAATCTAGAATCCAGAAGAAAACTGAAGAGATCCTCTCAGAATCTCAGGCAGGATTTAGAGCAGGAAGGAGTACAGTGGACCAATTGTTTTCGCTACGACAACTGGCTGAAAAATGCACGGAGATAGGGAAACCACTATACTGCTGCTACATCGACTATCAAAAAGCTTTTGATACTGTTTGGCAAGAAGGTCTTTGGAAGGCTATGGACCACCTAGGCTACTCTACAAAAATGGTTAGACTTCTCCAAGCCTTATATAACACCTCTAAAAGTGCAGTAAGGCACCAGAAACAAATTAGTTTGATCTTTGGATCGACCTTCGATGCTGCTTCGATGCTTGTTATTAATGAACTATCAACTAATTAATCAGAATTAACGCTAAATTTATATTGGTCAATATCACTACAGGCACAAATTAATATTTTATCACAATTAAAACTAGTAAATTAATTGATTTCATAAATATTAAGGACCGAACAAGCATCGACGGTCGATCGAAAGATCGAACTAATTTGTTTCTTTTGCCTAAGAGTGAATGAAGAGCTGACAAACTGGTTCACCACTCAAACAGGAGTCAGACAGGGATGTATTCTCTCCCCCAGCTATTTAACATCTTGCTGGAACTGGTCCTACGCCTAGCTATTGAAGATGTCGGCATTGGAATTACAATTCAAGGACAGCTCATCAACAACCTGAGATTTGCCGATGATATTGTCTTACTCTGAAATTAACCTCCAAACTCTAGTCGACAAAGTACACAATGAAAGCATGAGGTTTGGTCTGACCATAAACATCGCTAAAACCGAAGTCCAGGTGATTGGTAGAGAAACTGCAAAAGCCACCATATCCATTGGAAATTCCACCCTTGAACAGGTGGAATCATTCATCTATCTAGGTGGAGTAATCACTGAAAAGGCAAGCAGCGAGAAGGACATCAAAAGGAGAATTGGCTTGGCCATGGGCATCATGCAAAAACTCAACCCCATCTGGAAATCCAACGAAATATCCACCATAACAAAATTGGAATTGTACAAAGTACTGGTGCTTTCTATAGCAACCTATGCCTCTGAAGCCTGGACAATCAAAAAACGTGATGAGCAGCGACTTCTGGTATTTGAAATGGCTTGTCTCAGAAAAATCCTGGGTGTTACTAGAAGGGACAGGATTAGGAACACCTCAATCAGAGACACCCTTGATTACCAGTGCACTGTAATGAACAAGATCCGTGCAAAACAGCTGTCCTACTATGGTCATGTGAAAAGAATGCCTCCATCCAGATATCCAAAAATCGTATTAGAAGGAAGAATCCCAGGAAACGACCTAAAGGAAGACCCCAATGCGCTGGATGGACAACATCAAAGCAAACTGCCGTGCAGTGGGAATCCAATCTGTAGTAGAAGCCGGTCGGATGGCAAACAACAGAGCTGAGTGGCGAAGCATAGTGGCTAGGCAGCTATCTCCAGGACCTACCTGTGTCATGGGAGGAAAGCTTTAAGTGAAAGTGAAATACCATTTTTACTTTAAAAACGTGTGTGATAGGCACATTCATACAATATTTCCAAGAGATACTTTGACTATCGTATACGTGACAATTATTTAAATCAATTAATATGACGACATGGTACAAAATGGACTAACCTGTGCATGTTACTCCATCTCCATAGTAGCCGGTATTACATGTACATGTGAAAGATTCCATGGTATCGGTGCAAAGAGCATTTACGTCACAATCATCAATACCCAAAGTACATTCATCCATTAGAGCTATACACAAAATGTAGCAAGTCAGATATCTTTAGAAAGACTGTTATAAAGTTACCGTTTTTCTAATGAAAAAGGTATGAATGGCAAATAATGGTATCTGACAGTTTATATTATTATTGTAAGTGTGCTCAAATAATTCAGGTAGAATTCATGAGGAACAGAAAAACACATACATAACCACCCCAACCAACACATCCATTTGCCACACATAATTAGGTATCAAACAGATTTTTATGTATGATCAAAAGAAAAGTTGAAATACTTCTTGTACTTTTCAACATTGAATGTAAATCCAATAATAGTCAAAATTAGTTGGCTTTGCTTTACAACATCGTGTATCATATTTCATTGATTACATCACCAATATTGGTACAGAAACGCATTTGTTTTGAAATATTGAAACGAACAGAGTAGATGGTATCGATAGGAATACAACATTTCCAAAAGGTAGCTGGAAATTAATTAATATGACGACATGGTACAAAATGGACCAACCTGTGCATGTTACTCCATCTCCATAGTAGCCGGTATTACAAGTACATGTAAAAGATTCCATGGTATCAGTGCAAAGAGCATTTACGTCACAATCATCAGTACCCAAAGTACATTCATCCATCAGAGCTGTACAAAAAATATGCCAAGTCAGATAAATTCCAAATGATTATTATGAAGTTGCCGTTTTTACTTTAAAAACGTGTGTGATAGGCACTTTCATACAATATTTCCAAGAGATACTTTGACTATCGTATACGTGACAATTATTTAAATCAATTAATATGGCGAACGAAATGGTACAAAATGGGCTAACCTGTGCATGTTACTCCATCTCCATAGTAGCCGGTATTACATGTACATGTGAAAGATTCCATGGTATCGGTGCAAAGAGCATTTACGTCACAATCATCAGTACCCAAAGTACATTCATCCATTAGAGCTATACAAAAGTGTAGCAAGTCAGATATCTTTAGAATGACTATTATTAAGTTACCGTCTTTCCATGGAAAAAGTGTATGAATGTCAAATTAGGGTATCTGACAGTTTATATTATTATTTTAAGTGTGCTCAATTAATTCAGGTAGTATTCATGAGGAACAAAAAAACACATACATAACCACCCTAACCAACACCCCCATTTGCCACACATAATTAGGTATCAAACAGATTTTGATGTAAGATCAAAAGAAAAGTTTAAATGCTTCTTGTACTTTAAAACAATAAATGTGAATCCAAAAATAGTTGGCTTTGCTTTACACCATCGTGTATCATATTTCATTGATTACACCATCAATATTGGTACGGAAACACTTTGATTTTATAAAATTAAAACGAACATAGTAGATGGTATCGATAGGAATACAACATTTCCATAAGGTAGTTCACTATCGTAGAAGTGACAATTATTTCAATTGATTAAAATGGCGACATAGTACAAAATAAACTGACCTGTGCATGTTACTCCATCTCCATAGTAGCCGGTATTACATGTACATGTGAAGGATTCCATGGTATCGGTGCAAAGAGCATTTACGTCACAATCATCAGTACCCAAAGTACATTCATCCATCAGAGCTGTACAAAAAATATGCCAAGTCAGATAAATTCCAAAGGATTATTATGAAGCTTAACAATATTTCCAAGAGATAGTTTTACTATAGTGATGATTATTTAAATTAATTAATATGGCGACATGCATATGTTGGAAATTAATTAATATGACGACATGGTACAAAATGTACTACCTGTGCATGTTACTCCATTTCCATAGTACCCGGTATTACATGTACATGTGAAAGATTCCATGGTATCAGTGCAAAGAGCATTTACGTCACAATCATCAGTACCCAAAGTGCATTCATCCATTAGAGCTATACAAAAATGTAACAAGTCAGATATCTTTAGAATGACTATTATAAAGTTACCGTCTTTCCGTGGAAAAAGTGTATGAATGGCAAATTATGGTATCTGACAGTTTATATTATTATTTTAAGTGTGCTCGAAAAATTCAGGTAGTTTCCATGAGTAACAGAAAAACATATACATAACCACCTCAACCAAAACATCCTTTTGCCACACATTATTAGGTATCAAACATATTTTGATGTAAGATCAAAAGAAAAGTTGAAATGCTTCTTGTACTTTAAAACATTAAATAAAAATCCAAAAATAGTTTGCTATGCTTTACACCATCGTGTATCATATTTCATTGATTACACCATCAATATTGGTACGGAAACGCATTGATTTTGAAAAAATTGAAACGAACATAGTAGATGGTATCGATAGGAATACAACATTTCCATAAGGTAGTTCACTATCGTAGAAGTGACAATTATTTCAATTGATTAAAATGGCGACAGTACAAAATAAACTGACCTGTGCATGTTACACCATCTCCATAGTAGCCGGTATTACATGTACATGTGAAAGATTCCGTGGTATCGGTGCAAAGAGCATTTACGTCACAATCATCAGTACCCAAAGTACATTCATCCATTAGACCTATACAAAAATGTAGCAAGTCATATATCTTTTCAGAGCCACCAAACCTTTCGGTTGACAAGGGGCAGTCTTCACGGCCCTGATTTGGTAAAACGATCTAACTTGAAATTTGGACATTTTGAGATATTTTTTCCATATCTTGGGTAATGTGAGGGTGCTCTTTCCATTGGTAACATCCTCAAATCACCACCATGCTTCATTTTAAACAATATCAGAACCTATCTTGACACTTTTTTGTCACTTTCCGTGTTTTTAATGTGGTAAAAATCTCAGAGTTAGATCATTTTACCGCATTAGCCAAGACCCTCTAGAGAGCGACAGACAAACCCTCACACATTAATGATAACATGGCAAAACAATCTCAAGATAGATCATTTTACCAAATTAATGATTCTCGTTATGTTTATTTTTGTTACGAGGAAATACAATGTAAAAGAACCTAACTCCCTAAAAATGGTTGTTATTTCAAAATTACTCAACCAAATTAGCCAAAATTTTGCAAATAATAAGATTTTTATATTTTCTAAGATATTAGATGTGTTTAATAATTTATCCTATTCAAAAAGAAAGCTCTTTTTCTCAAAACGGCGATTTTCAAGTTAGATCATTTTACCAAATCAGGGCCGTTCAGTGAACGGCTCTTTTCAGAGCTACCAAACCTTTAAATTTAGCAGATAGGCGAGGTCTGCTTGTTTTCTGTTGACAAGGGCAGTCTTCAGTGAACGGCTCTTTTCAGAGCCACCAAACCTTTAAATTTAGCAGATAGGCGAGGTCTGCTTGTTTTCTGTTGACAAGGGGCAGTCTTCAGTGAACGGCTCTTTTCAGAGCCATCAGTAAGCAATGGGTGGTCTACATGTCTCATTCTTAGGTACTTTGTTCTGAAGAAGTCAGAGCTACTCCTGACGAAAGCTTGACAGTTCTAAACTTGTCAGACGGCGAAACCGCTAAAAACCCACTAATTGTGACTATTATAAAGTTACCGTCTTTCTTTGGAAAAAGTTTTTAGGATTGAATTCCGGTTCCAGTCATTTTAACTGGCCACTCCATTGACATCTATGTCTACGGGCATAATTCATAATTTATATTTCATTAATTATTATCTGTTTCAATGGTAATTCTAAAAAAATATATAAAAACAGAAAGGTTAACTACGTATATTTGAATGCACTTCGCCTAACCGGAAGTGTGGCCTCGTAAATGGACAGGCCTCCTAAATAAACGGATGTATTGATCATTTTGGATGCCCGGCGCCCGTAGACATAGAGTTTACACGTTCCATCCTGGCCTCCCAAATTCACAGGTGATTCGCCGATTCTGGAAACCCGAATTGCATACCGGCAATTTAAAAAGGCTTAACATTATTGATTAGCCAAAGTTTTTATGGTAACTGTAAAAAATAATGAAAAAATGTTAACTACGCATTGAATGCATTGTGGCCTCCTAAATGAACAAGCCTCCTAAATAAACGGATGTGCTGTTTATTTTGGATGCCCATAGAGTTTACACGTAGCATCCTGGCCTTAAAGATACACAGGTGACTCGCCAATTTAGGATCCCAAGTTTCGGTCATGGCCATTACACCAGACTTTCGTGCAAGTAATTGCATCTCGTTGCAGGATAGTGTATGCGACAGATTCCGCTGCTGCTATACGTTAACTGTTCGCATCGCATTTGGGAGGGGGTTTAGAACTTTTGGTGGCTCTGAAAAGAGCCGTTGAAATGCATAAAAAATACTTTTTGAGGCTTTTAAAATTGACTTCAGGTTGCAATCATTTTACCTGGCCAGCCCTTTGTCATAATTCATAATTTTAATTTTAATTAATTATTATCTGAAAACAGAAAGGTTAACTGCGCATTTGAATGCACTTCGCCTAACCGGAAGTGTGACCTCATAAATAACAGGCCTCCTAAATAAACGGGTATGTTGTTCATTTTGGACGTGGCATCCTGTCCTCCCAAATTCACAGGAGACTCGCCGATTTTGGATCCCAAGTTTCGGTCGTGCAATTACGAGACACTTTTCGCGCGAGTCATTGCATCTCGTTGCAGGGTTATGTACGCCAGAAAACCCGCCACTTCTAAGGTAACCGTGCGCATCGCAAACGGGCAACTTATAAAGGCTTAAAATGATTGGCGAAATTTAAATAAGAATTTTTATTTCATTGATTTATCTGTTTCCATGCTAACAGTTAAAAATATAAAAACATGTTTCCATGCTACCTAAAAAAGTATGTAAAAAATAAATGTTCACTACGCAATCGCATCGTGTACATGATAGTGTACGCCATAGGAGCCGTCGTGGTGACTGCGCCGCATCTCACAGCGTGGTTTTAAAAGGTTTAAACAATTATTAGAGAATTTAATTGATAATTCAATTTTTTTCCATGTTTTTCTATATTGGAGACTGTCTGACTGCAGCTTTAAAATAAATTATGTGTTGAGGTGATCCCTATAATATCTTATTATTCTCGAAATACCGTTTGGAAATTAAATCGACCACTAATATGTGGTGCCTTACGATCAGGCTTGATATTGGATTAAATAGCACCCTCTTGTGTCATTATTATTGCATTAGTGCGTTGTAAAATAAATTTTCATGCCTCCTGAAAATACGGAACACCCCAGTAGAACATCACAGTTAAGTGGTCAATGTAATTTATTATACGCCCATTGAATTTGTTTAAATTTCTACATCAAAAGAAAATGTTAAAGAAAATACATACGTATTTGGTACAAATTAGAACATTGAGGAAGGGATATTGAATTCGTCATGATAAAAGTATAGTATATGCCGGGAGCATAATGAAAGAAATATTATGAGGCCCTATATTTGGCAAAAATAATCAAATATATATTTCACATCCGTCATATCCGGTTTTTTTCCTTACTTGCAGAAGAACCTATTTATATTTATAATAAAGTGCTCGATCCCAAAAGGGAGAGCGTATTTGCAGTTGAGCACTTTCTGACTATCTCCGATAGACAGGCTGACTCTGGGATAGATTTTTGCTGTGTTGACACCATGGAATGTATATTCTTTCACATTCTTAAGAGATGGTAGTCCACCCAAAGCATTTCATTGTGTCGTCTGACGATTGCCTTTTAGGCATGAAACTCAGAGTAACGACTACCTATTATGGAAGGTCTGTTCTTTGATTTTTCATATTTATAATAAATACAATAATACTTGCCTGCTGAAGGCACAGAATACACAACCAACACAATGGCTACGGTTTTTAGCCAACGCATTGCGCCTTGCATATCTGTTTACGTTTTGGTAATAATAAAGCCACGTGCAGGTGCGTCTTGTTTCTCCTCTCCACTGAAAAAAAAGATTAATAATGTGCGATTTCAATAAAGAATAGATCCTTATTTGCTTTCCACAAAATGGTAGTTTTCACTAATCACATTATATTTCGAGCCAAAAATAAGATAAAAAAATTTGCTATGAATCAATAAATTAATTATTCTTTATTGGAATCACATATCAAAAATAAACAAGAATGCAACGACAATTATGATGGAGATGTTCAGCATAAGGCTAGCATTGAATAATTGACATTAATGATATAAAACAACAACAAACATATTAAGATTGTAATTACATAAGAACATAAGCGGGACTCCAAGAATTAATTTATTTCGGTAGTGCTTTATTAAATTTGCTACTTTAAGGTTATCGTTAAGGGAACTAAATTCAGGTCCATAACAGTGGGCTGGTAGTATTGATACTCTTTTTACCTTAGTCAAATAGCATTTGACTAAGGTCCTCTTTCTATCAAGTGCTTTATTCTTTCTTTAGTCCAGCTGGCTGGACTCTTGTATTTTAGCACTATTTTTCTTAGTCCTGCTTTTTTTTTTTTCTTTCTTTCTTTCTTTCTTTCTTTCTTTCTTTCTTTCTTTCTTTCTTTTTTCTTTCTTTCTTTCTTTTTCTTTCTTTCTTTCTTTCTTTCTTTCTTTCTTTCTTTCTTTCTTTTTTCTTTCTTTCTTTCTTTCTTTCTTTCTTTCTTTCTTTCTTTCTTTCTTTCTTTCTTTCTTTCTTTCTTTCTTTCTTTCTTTCTTTCTTTCTTTCTTTATTTATTTCTCTCTTTTCACCCTTCATAACATACACATTTGAATGAGGAGATCCTCAGAATGCCTGAAACAAACACCCCTTAACATAATGGCCTAAGTTTCATAATTTATCTGATAAAAAACAATTACATACATACAAACACCCCCCCCATAAGTGTAAGACAAATAAGATCTCATAATATATAATCACGTATATCGCACAAGAAAGGTGACATTTTGTGAATATAGTATAAATGCTACGAGATCAGTTAATTTAAGCGATTTTTAAGGGAGAAAAAAAGTATTAATTGTACATTTCCACAAGGTTGTTGTAATTTGGGACCTAAAGAGTTTTACTGATTTGGCCGTTTTGGCGCATTTGTCAATCGAATGCCATTTTCTTGGCCCGGCAGTTCTTATTGTTTTGTTAGCAAACTCTTGTTTTTGTTACAGATCTTGCAATCTTCAGTGTTTCTTTTGTGATACCTGTGGTGATTCCTCTGCTCAACAAAATAACTATTGAATGCCTTTGGTAACTGATAAGTATAGTACTTGTACATGAAAGTGCTCAATTCCAGATCATAAATATCATAAACATTAAGCAAATTGTAATTCTCTAAAATAGGGGCTGAATAACTTAAAAAGTGACTTTTCGATATCATTATAAGGGCTATTTTTTTAGTTTGAAAATCTTTCCCAAATATTTTTGACAAGTATTTCCCCATGCTAAGATACCGTAGTTTATGTAAGGAAGTATTAAAGTACAATATAGTGAATACATTATTCGCTCGGAAACAGCAGAGATCTTGTTGACAAGTTGAAAGATTTCCAACTAGAAAGCGATGAGGTGTTGGTCAGCTACGACGTTACCGCGTTGTTTACATGTACCCCGGTGAATGAATCTCTGTCGATCATCAAAAAACGGTTGCGCAATGACCCCACATTATCTGAGCGTACCGAATTGTCGGTTGATCAGATCATGAGCCTACTGGAATATTGTTTGACCACCACTTATTTCCAGTACGACGGTGAGTTTTATCAACAACTTGAGGGTGCATCCATGTGTTCACCGGTTTCACCAATCACCTCTAACCTCTTCATGGAGGATTTTGAGAATAAAGCGCTGTCATCGTGCTCTGAGCCACCTAGGTTCTGGGGGCGTTACGTGGATGACACCATCGTGATCATCAAACAAAACCAAATTGATCACTTCACGAACCATATCAACTCACAACATCCGGCCATCAAATTCACCATGGAGAAGGAAGAAGAAGGAAAGATTCCGGTACTCGACGTACTCATCTCGCGGGATGATCACGGCCATCTAAGTTTTCAGGTATACCGGAAACCCACCCATACCGAACAATATTTAAGCTTCTCTTCCCACCATCCGCTCCAACATAAGTTGGGTGTAATTCGGACACTGAGTGACAGAGCAAACACCATTGTGTCTTCTGAGGATGACAAACAGCAGGAACTGAACAGAGTCCGCAGATCACTGGAAGTGTGCGGCTATCAGGACTGGTCCTGGGACACAGTTACGAGAAACAGTGTCCGGGACGAAAACAGGCTACCTCGGCACAATACCATTGCGTCAAGAGGCAATGTGTCCATCCCTTATGTGGCAGGGGTCACAGAGTCTTTGCAAAGACTGTTCCGCTCCAACGGCATCAGCACTCACGTCAAGCCACAAAACACTCTTAGATCGCTCCTGGTAGCACCAAAGGACAAAGCGAATAAGCTCGACAAGTGCGGGGTTGTATACCAGGTGCCTTGCAAGGAATGCACATCCACTTATGTGGGAGAAAGTGCCAGAACCCTTAAAACTCGCTTGGATGAACACACCAGACCCTCCTCGCCAGTTAGTCGGGCTCTCATTCACGCGCGGATGGGAAATAGTGTTCACTTTATGTTTGATACGGTTTCTAGACTGAAATTTTGCGTAGAACACGCTCCCGTAGTCCACTTTAATTAAAAATGTGCCCAAAGTGCTTTTTCCGGGGGGTGCCCCTACAATGGGGGTCAAAATTACTAAAAATGTATTCTAAGCCCAATGGTGGTAATTTTGGTGTCTAAATATATGTTTATGGACATGAGAAAGTCATTTAGACAGTTTACGAAATCCAAAATGGCTTCCTTATGTTCCCAAATTCAAAATGGCGGCCAAAATGGTGAATTTTAGCCAAACTTATTCGAACGGCTTTTTTAGGCCGATGGTGGTGATTTGAGTGTCTATAAATACGTCTGTGGACATGAAAAAGTTATTTACATAGTTTATCAAAATCCAAAATGGTTGCCTTATACAAAAAAATTAATTTTATGGCCGCCAAAATGCCGAAAAATATTCTAACCTATTTGAACGGCGCTCTCGGGCCGATGGTCGTGATTTGGGTGTAGGTATATGTTTGAGAACATAAAACATTCATTTATATTGTTTATAAAAAATCCAAAATGGCTGCCCTATGCCCAAAAATTCAAAATGGCGGTCAAAATGTCGAATATTAGTCTATATCATTTGAACGGAATTCTCAGGCCGATGGTGGTGATTTTGGTGTCCAGTTATATGTTTGGGGACATGACAAAGTCATTCAGCTAGGTTACAAAATATAAAAAAATTGCCCTATGGTCCAAAATTCAAAATGGGGGCTAAAATAGTGAATTTTAGTAAAAATTACTTGAACGATATTCTTAGGCTGATGGTAGCGATATTGGTGTCTAGGTATATGTTTGTGACATATAGGCCCCTATAGTGTACATGACCAAGTCATTTAGATAGTTGATGACATCTAGAATGGCTGCCCTATGCTTAAAAAATTAAGTGGTGGCCAAAATTGCAAATTTTATATTGATTTTATCCAATTATCATATAGACACCCCAGCCCTCGGGACTTAATTTGTGTTTTAAATCTAAGGTCGCCGTGTCATAATATAATCACTTATAAATGGAACATAGATGCCCAAAATATTCAAAATGGCGTCATTAACCAAATGTTAATACTAACTAAAACTATCACATTTGATGTCCATTGATCTATTGTGATTTTAAAAGGTAGTCCAAAGACGATTGAAAATGTTGTATATCCCGTAAAATGTAAACTAGTTCTATCTCTAAACCTGGGTACTTACAGACCTTGACGGCCATAATATGAAACATCATAATAATCATTATAACGCAATAAGTGAAGTAATAAAGCCTAGAACTAAGTAGGGGGGTTGTACCACCCCAAAGGTTTTTTATCCGCCATACGCGTATTTACGTCCAAACGACTTAAGCTAATCGTAGATCCATCCATTGCGCTCAAATGTTTGCCCAAGCACCTTACCCGAGGGTAGGACCAACCATCAAAGATGGCCATGGGGTGGGGAAGGTGAGGCCCATCATGATTTTCATTTCACTCTTGTAAAATGATTCCAAGATATATTGACTTTTTACTTGTTAGTTAGGTTGAAATAGTAATTTCCTTTTATATTTATGAGAAAATTCGGTGAAAATCGCACTTTAGATTTAAAATCGTAGATTTTTTTTTTGCCGAATCTATTTTTCCTATACTTTTGTAGATAGCAAAAATTTCCCAATTTTACAAGGGTGTGCTCACATTATGACGTCATAGCGATATTATGTGGGGAATGTGGACTTTTTTTGGAATCACTGGAGAGAGTAGACCTATAGCTATACTTTGGTACCAAATACAATTAACGGCATGACGTTTGTAATTGAAAATTGGGGGGGCGGGTATTGTAACACCCGTAGTCCGTGTTACATAATATGGCTCAGTAGTTCTAGGGTTAAACTTACACACGTTTCCACTTTTGATCTGTTATGAGTGAAATTAATGTGCTAAAAGTAGAAATTATTGTTTATCGTCTATCCTTGCTCAATGGACAATCGCTTTTATCAGAAGGATATCAGGTCTTGGTCAATATTATTACCAAACAAGCGAATATGATGGCTTTCTAACAAATCCAGCTTTCGCAGTTACCTACTGACTCCAAGGAACAGTCGCTATATACCATGATAAGCGGCATCAGGAAGAAACGCCTAAAAGTTCACTCCCTCGCAAAGGCTCCTTGATTATGCAGAAAATCGGCTGGTTGCTTGAAAACGGCATCCCTGGAAGGCTCAGCACCCCTATAACGATCGTTCTATGATTAGCCCAGTTTGCCTTGGATATGTGCTGAGCTACACCAGTTAAAAATGGTGAGCAAAGCCAATCTGTAATTGTTGGATTACAGCCTCATTACCTCAACCAACCATCGGAAGAGGAAGTAACATACTGAGAGTTGCATTTACACTCGATTTTTTAGCTGATGAAGGCGGAGAGGAGAGTACAAATATGATGAACAATAATTTTCACTTTTACTAGATTGGACATTATTATTAATTTAACTCGTAACAAACCAGAAGTGGAAACATGTGTACGTTTAACCCTAGAACTACTGAGCCATATTTTGTACCACGGACTACGAAGAGGGGGGAGGGGGTATTGCCCCTAATTTTCAATTGTATTAGGTACCAATGTATAGCAATGGGTCTCGTCTATCCAGTGATACCAAAAGAAGTACAAACTTACAAATAATATCGCTATGACGTCATAATGTGAGCACATCCTTGCAAAATTGAATATAATTATGAATGCACAACCCACCCAAGTCCATACTTGGGCCAAATTGAGTTAAGCATGGAAAATTGTTGCTTATACATAGGCCTATCATATGTATAAAAGTTGAACCCAAATCAACCCCCTACGCGAGTCTATTAGCATGTGAAATCCAAAATGGCCTATACCGGCATGTATGATACACATTTGTTTTTTACTTTTCTCAAAATCACTTTCGATGGTCTTGGGTAGGTTTTGTATTAATGTTTTCAATTCTGGTTATTTACAAAAGTATAGGCAAAAGATCTTTTTCCAAAAATTCTACAAAAATGCGATTTTCACCGAATTGTCTCATAAATATAAAGGAAAATGACTATTTCAAGATAACTAACAAGTAAAAAGTCAATATATCTTGGAATAATTTTACAAGAGTGAAATGAAACTGTATTTACTGTAGAAACCTATGGTGGGCCTCCCCCTCTATGGTCAATCATCTTTGATGGTTGGTCATGCCCCGGGTAAGGTGCTGGGGGAAAAATTGTATCACTTAAAAGAGCGTACAGGATGGATCTACGATTAGTTTAAGTCGTTTGGATGAAAACCTTAGGGGTGGTACAACCCCCTACGTAGTTCTAGGGTTAATCACTTTCCTTAATTGCATTATAATGATTATTATGTTTTATATTATGGCCGATCTTCAAATACCCCGGTTTAAAGATAGAAATCGTTTACCTTTTACGGGATATACAACAGTTGGCCACCTTTTTAAATCATAATAGATCAATGGACATCAAATGTGATTATTAATGGTTAATGGCGCCATTTTGAATAATTTGGGCATCTATGTACCAATTACAAGTCATGTACACTATAGGGGCCTATATGTCACAGACATATACCTAGACACCAATATCGCTACCATCGGCCTAAGAATATCTTTCAAGTAATTTTTACTAAAATTCATTAGTTTAGCCGCCATTTTGAATTTTGGACCATAGGGCAACTTTTTTGGATTTTGTAAACTAGCTGAATGTCTTTGTCATGTCCCCAAACATATAACTGGACACCAAAATCACCACCATCGGCCTGAGAATTCCGTTCAAATGATATAGACTAATATTCGACATTTTGACCGCCATTTTGAATTTTTGGGCATAGGGCAGCCATTTTGGATTTTTATAAACAATATAAATGAATGTTTGATGTTCTCAAACATATACCTACACCCAAATCACGACCATCGGCCCGAGAGCGCCGTTCAAATAGGTTAGAATATTTTTCGGCATTTTGGCGGTCATTTTGAATTTTTTTGTATAAGGCAGCCATTTTGGATTTTGATAAACTATGTAAATAACTTTTTCAAGTCCACAGACATATTCATAGACACTCAAATCACCACCATCGGCCTAAAAAAGCCGTTCAAATAAGTTTGGCTAAAATTCACCATTTTGGCCGCCATTTTGAATTTAGGAACATAAGGAAGCCATTTTGGATTTCGTAAACTGTCTCATGTCCATAAACATATATTTAGACACCAAAATTACCACCATTGGCCTTAGAATACATTTTTAGTAATTTTGACCCCCATTGTAGGGCACCCCCGGAAAAAGCACTTTGGGCACATTTTTAATTAAAGTGGACTACGGGAGCGTGTTCTACGCAAAATTTCAGTCTAGAAACCGTATCAAACATAAAGTGAACACTATTTCCCATCCGCGCGTGAATGAGAGCCCGACTAAGTTGGCGAACATTCTGCCACGTTTCAGCACGAGATTGACTGGGAGGGGGTCCGCGTTTTGGACAAAGAAGAGAACTGCTTCAAGCGAGGAGTTAAAGAGGCCATCAACATAAGGCGAACCAACAGCTTCATCGCGTCACGTGATTCTAGCCCTAACGGGTTAGGTCACGTGACCCCTCAAACTTCCCAGTAACATCAGTTGGCACCGAAGGTCGATGGATGTCGGCCGCAGGCCACCACAGCTAAACAAGTAAGTCGTGAGAAATTGGTTAAACTTTTCTTTCATTCACAAAATGTTTCAGTTGGTTTATTAGACCAACACCTCTAGATATATTCTTTGAGATGTTGTTAATATGAAATTTCCAAGTTAGATTTTCATTGTCACTCCAAGGAATTTGGTCTTATTCATCCTTTCCAGGATTACATTATCTAGTATAATATTATTGGTAACCTTGTACAAAAAAAAATAGTGTTGCATACAACACGAACAAGCCGACCGGCTTAATGACCTTTGACCCCAAATCTGTGAACATCCTGCAGACACTGGCTGATGTATATTCATGTGTGCAATAAGCGTCACTGAGCTATGTTGTTTGTGGCAGAAAATGCAATTTGATGGTATTTCGTCTCTGACCGGAAGTGACTCCTTAATGCCCTTTGACCTCAAATGAAAAAATATCACATATATACTGTGTAACAATAATTCATGTGTGAACATACTGGCTTTCTGCTATGTTTTTCCTGGCTAAAACAATTTTTGACGGTATTTTGTTTTAGACCGGAAGTGAACCCTTAATGACCTCTGACCCCAAATAAAGAAATACCACGTTTACACGTGGTAACAATAATTCATGTGTGAACATACCGTCACTGTGGTATGTTTGACTTGGCTAATAAAATTGTTGAAGGTATTTGGTTTTAGACCGGAAGTGACCCCTTAATGACCTTTGACCCCAAATCTGTGAACACCCTATATAACCTGGTTAATGTCAATGCATGTGTGGAAGTGGCGTCACACTGCTATGTTATCTGTGGCAGAAGAAGCATTTTGAAGATTTTTTGTCTTGGACCGGAAGTGACGCCTTAATGACCTTTGACCTCAAATTGACATTGACTAATAGCAATGCTTATGTGCAAGTGTCGTTGCTTTACTATGTAACATAATTTAATTTTTGAATTTTTATACCGGAAATGACCCCTTAATGACCTTTGACCCCAAATATGTGAGGACCCCATAGACACTGGGTATTAACAATGCATGTGTGCAAGTGGCATCAGTCTCCTATGTAATTTGTGGGAGAAGAAGCATTTTAAAGGTATTTCGTTTTATTCCGGAAGTGACCCCTTAATGACCTTTGACCCCAATTTAAAAAATACCACATATACATTGGATAACCACAATTCATTTATGAACATACCGTTACTGGTCATTGTTTTTCTTAGCAAAAATGTTTGAAGGTTTTTGTTTTATACCGGAAATTACCCCTTAATGACCTTTGACCCCAAATCTGTGAGGACCCCATAGACACTGGGTAATAACAATGCATGTGTGCAAGTGGCGTCACTGTCAAATTTCAAACTTTGTCCGATCGGGCTCAAATTTGGTGGGTGGAATCCTTGATACGAGGGGAATATATGCCCGACATAAAATTGAGGTCAAGCGAGGTCAAAGGTCAAGTTATAAGAAAAATCATAAAATTTGGGTCCCTATTTTCAAGGTTACCTATTTCTCCAATGCTTAAGCAATGAAATTTATGTCACTTATACGTTGAACACGGATCGATTGGCGCGAGGTTCATATTGGTGCGTATGCACCAAATATGTATCTTGTGACCTTAGTATTAGCTACGAAGGAGTTATGATACCCATGACACGCATTGTTGATGAACAGAGATATAAACAGCGCACTGAATGGTTTATTGTTCTATTGTGTCCGATTTGAGCGCTGACATATTGGAAAAATGTTGCCAATCAATATTCATGAGTGTGTACATTCAACGTCCAGTTTTCAAAATTGGGTGACTTGTGTTTGGCAGGTGTGAAATACATCTGACTGGGCGTATCAATTACGTAACGCATAGACATTATCTAATGGCTGCCTAGAGCTGTTATGTGTTTAGTCTATACACTCACTGCAAAAACAGTGAAGTGAAGGCAAGAATGTGTTTAGAAACGTTATGTTTAGAATATGGATGTCAGATGTTTAGAAATTGAACACCATCACTGACCAATGTTCAGAAATTTGACACATGATGTTTAGCTTCTAAACGTGTTTACAAAGTGAAGGCAAAAATTGTGATTAGAAAAGTGTTTAATTTCTAAACACTGTTTTTGCAGTGTATAATAATTATTACATTTATTTATCATTCCTTTCTTTTCCTTTCTCTGTATATCCTTATTCTTTCTTAGGCCAACGCTTTATCACTCCCTCGTTCTTCTTCTCTCTCTGCCCTTCTCCATTTCTCTTCATTTCTTCCTCTTTCTCTCTTCCTCTAGGATCCTCTCCTTCTCCATATCCCCTCCTCCCTATGCCTCCCTCATCCAATCCCAAGACTTCTCAAAGGGAAGTTACCCCCCCCAGGTACGCCACTGTTTCCATGCCAATCTCCTTCTTGAAATAAAATTAGATGGAAATTTGTGAAAAAAAAACATTTCTAGGCCTAAAACATGTTATCATTATACAGTGTGGGCCAAAAACAACTTTACCCAATTTCAGAGGGTGGTTGCTCAAATTTTAGAAGAGCTAGTCATGATAGTGTTACATATTCTAAATGTATATCTTTCTAAAAGTGTATGCTGAAGAAATGAAAGCAAAAGAATCAAAATTAACAAAATGGTGCTAGTTTTACGTCCGATGGTCAAAAATCACTTTGTCCACACGTAATTCAATGGTATACGTGTCCGATTGCTGAATAAGGCATACATGTGCGATTTTAATCCCCATTTCCATGTCATGTACTCGAACTTCACTCCTGTCATTGACCAACAATTTGCATACAAATTATATAATTACTACAAAGGTTTCATCTGGCGCAATTTTATATAGGCCTCCGTGCATTTTGTGACTGCGAGGCTTATTTTCTAAATAGGTTTGCAAGATGTCAAGATAAAGCAATTCACAACACAAGAGAGGGTTTTCTTAATTCCACGGCTCAACAGCGTGTTAATAAATTCATTGTTGATACTTTGGTTTAGTATTGTTAGCCCCATTTATTTTATTTTCCCCCTTAGTAACACGGCGTCGTACCGGTTACATTTACATGGAATCCGATCAGCTGTGTGAAATTAGAGACGAAAAAGACGCGCGGAAAATTGTGGTGCCATGTTGTTATTTAGTCCGTTTCATTATAATGTAGCGCAATAAGGCAAAATTCAAATTGAAAAGAACCCTTTAACATGTAGGAATTATTTATCAAAACCACACCTGCCACGTAACTTTATTTGCATTTGAATATCGCGCGTTAGGTATTTGGAAAATGAAACCGTGTGCAGCTACAAAAATGGGTGGTTGTATTCAAATGAGCATAACTTGAGTTTGATGGGAGCAAATTGCAACAATTGGTTTTTGATTTAAACGTGTAGAGTTTGCTCTTTCTGATGACATTTTCATTTTTAGCAGATTCTTTATATATTTCTAGTTACAGTCCCTCAAACATGAGTTTACTTCTTTTTGACTCAGCCTGTAAGAAATAAATAACCCTGTTGGGAAAAACAATCCTGAAGAATTAATTACGGTTTCATAGTATGCAAAGCTAAATTCTGAATAGAATAATTCTGCTTCACCGCCCACCCCCACCCAAACATGATAAAGGCTACCTTTGCCTAACAATAGTAACCAAACTGATAACCTAAGCATTATTCCTTTTATTTGAAACCAATCTTCTTGGTTTAAAGAAGACACTTTCATCCAAATGGTTACATCATAACAAAGTTCCCATTGGGCACCCCATTCCTTTTTTTAGAGAAATTTTTATTTTTTATTGGTTCATTGATGCTTCTATCTAACCCCGTAGTCAATATTGTGTGATTTTCTTCATTACCTAATTATAAAATCAATAATTCATGCTGGGAGCCAAATACCATTATATCTGATTAGTAAAGATTGATATTCTTTTCGTACGCGAAAATGAATACAAACATACGAGGGGCGGTCAATAAGTTCGTAAAACAAGGTACTTGAAAGAGTACTAGCCAAATTATTTTTATATCTCTCTTGAGCATGGTCACTGCATACCTTAATGTACCCGTCGCAATTTATCTTGAGACCTTTTATGTCAACAAAATGGAAGTCTTCCGATAGCTCCTTGAGCCACTCTTCAGTGAAGGCTCACCAGCATTGATCACCACCAAACCTGATATTATGAAGGTAGGACTTAAAATTCTAAAATAGGTTTCACTAACTGGAGGTTACTTTAATGAACTGACCCCTCTGTCGTGAATAGCAGCTTGACAAACTAAGAATGGTGTACAGGACGCAATCAGAGAACAGCCACATTCCTACCATCAACCTTCTTCACATGATGGCTTGCCTCAATTTTGCTATCCAAATTGTATGATATATGCCTATGATTGTACTTTCATTTTGCAAATGATCTGTCATCAAGACTATCCCTGGATCTCAGAAACAGCGATGAAGACCTTGCATTACGGTGACCGAAATGATCTTCTTAGGGGTGTGAGATCCAGGTGCTTCCACTAAATTAACTCATAATTCCAGTGATTAATGTATGCCTTATCACCTTTAGCCACATATAGATTAAACTTGCCTTGGTCCTCATTCTAAGTGTACAGAAGGTGTGGACCTGAATATGTCAACTGGTATCAATTTTGTACATGAAGATTCCGAGAGCCCGTCTAGAAGACACCCTGGAATACCCAAATGTTAATGGATTAATATTGAAAACACATTCATCAGAGTTGTCATAGTTTGTGGCTATCTCATCTTTCTTGTTTGGCTCTTTATTCATTATCAATGCCACTGTACCAGCGCGTATCATTAAATGTGAACTCTAAGAACCATTTCGTTGCTGTTGAATACCAAGGACTTTATTACCATTTACAACAACTCTACATTGTTAAAGTTTATTTGAGTTTTCACCACCGTCGGAAGAAAATTTCATGATGACCCTGTATTCACTTCTGGTAGTACCTGTGAATTCATGGCGGTAGGCTTCCTCTGAAGAGTGTCCTACCCATATACAGTGATGCAAAATATCTTTGCAGTAATGTTTTGAAGGAACGAGCTTTCAAATGAGACCAAATTCAATACCGTGCGACAAAGTAGCATACCGAGTTATACGTACTTTTTGACCGGCCCTCGTAGATGCAAATACGGAACCATAATGCAAGATCACGTGAGGTATCACATGTTTTGTGACTTCAAATACTCACTTGTATTTCATATCATATACATGTCATGCATTTCCTTCGTATTGTTGACAGTAAGTCCTAATTTCGACAATACTTTAGCAAAAAGATATTCGCTCATCAAATTAGAAGACTTTCTCGGGAAAACAAATCACTGCTGCCTGATGGGATAATAGTATAGTAGTTGACCCACTTCCGCTCGGTCTGACCGTGGCGAGGGCGTTTTTACTCTCTTCAGCAGGTTCGATTCACTAAACTTACGACATCTTTATGTGGTGACCTCCATCACATGGGCCGAGTAAGAGTTGATGTGAATTATTCATTACCGATCGATACCTTACCTCACTTTGTTAAGAGTAAGCCAGCAAAATTCGCCATATGTTTGCCTTAGTAGTACAAAGCCGTGAATTTAGTCTCACCCCCTGCCTTTGCCTTCTATCACCAAGTGAGTATCTGAAATTGTCTTAATCGTGTATACGGCATTAGAATTAATCCGGCGTTTCTTGGCATGCAACCCTGCCGTATGTGTGCGCCCAATAGCGATATCGCTAATTTACCATTCATCTTTGCCACCGCGGCGATGGACATGATGGTGAGTTTGCGCCCAACAATTCAACCTGTCGACAGAATCGTTTGTGAATGCAACGTTTTTGATCATGCTTCAAATCTTCCCACTCTACGACGTTGAGATATCTGGACCCTATAACGAAGGGGCGTTGGGACCCCGTCAACGCAGAGGGTTGGTCAATGGCTAAAACATCTGTGCATAAAATCTCATTATTATAATCATTAAAATGCACATTGAGTATCTGTCCCACTGGCTCATTCTGTGCTGGGTCCCCATTTGCTATTAATATATTATCTGGATGCCGCTTCATAAACTGTGAGCTGATAATTGGCGACCATTTTGGATTTGAAGGTTAAAAGTAGGTCAAATCATCAAAGTGTTTCTTATTACGGTAAACAGATATGAAACGGTGAGAAATTAGCACAATTGAATACCAAGAAGAGCAAAAGGTTGAAATTTTACTCTGTGGCGGCCATTTTGAATTTGGCTGCCATCTTGGAAAGAAATAATTTTGGCCCTTACTCCAGATTTGTTTAGCACATCAAAAGCTACAACTGAGCCAAATTTGGTGCTTTTCCGGAAAATTGTACAATACTTCTGATATTTTACACGCTTCTGCAGGACTATAGTGGTATGTGGATTAATTACCAACCTATTCTCTCACCCAGCACGCGTAGTTCGACAGATTTCATTAGCTTTTATGACTAGGATTTAATAGGCCTATAGTATTTCAGATTTGGTATTTGGGAAAGCGTGTAATCAAAACGCGGTGGTAATGGTAATTTTGATGGCAATTCTATCATCTTCGAATAACGTTTAGCCAACTAATTGAGCAAGTTAGGCATTGTTAGGTTAAGACAACTTTGTGAAACTTGGAGCAATTTTGTGCATTTTTGAAAATTTTCCCAAAGTGACCTTTTTTACAATTACACACAAACTGCCCTGCCAGTTGCCTGCCGGGTTTCTCAAGAGAAAACATAAAATTAAATAGGGCAGTATTATTTCTCATTATAGTCCTATGAGAAACGCGATGAAGGGATACTCTTTGACCCCACTGTAAATTGAATTAAATGTAGGTTGTCTGGTTAATTTTATTATTGTATCGTATGCCTTCATTGTACACAAATCCATATAAATTGGAACAAAAAAACTGTTGAATCGTCAAACAATGCTTTCGAAGCTCTCTCACGTACACCTAATGAACTTGCATTGATAAAATAATTGGAACGAATCCATATAGGTCATAATGTGTGGGATTTTGTTACCTCATAAAAATAAAAATAAAGTCCTTTATTATTTCAGTAATCATAATTTTGAACATAACAACATAGCAAGCAATAAAATTGGTAAATTCGATAAGAAAGTAAATATCGTATTAGATGCCGTAAACTTGATGTAAGGAGTTTCCTCGGAGTCGTTATTATTGAAAACTTGACATGGAAACACCCTATAGCATAGGCCTGTAATTACTGTTTGGCGTAACCTATATTTTTGTACAGGTATTATGCATACCAATTGACATGGTCTCACACCTAAAGGCTGAGTCAAAAAGAAGTAAACTCATGTTTGAGGGGCTGTAACTCGAGATTTGTAAAGAATATGCTAAACATGAATATACCACTGGAAAAAGCAAATTCTACACGTCTAAATAAATAAAAGAATTGTTGCAATTGCTCACAGCAGACTCAAGTTAAACTCATTTGAATACAACCACCCATTTTTGTAGCTGCACACGGTTTCACTTCCCAAGTAGGGCCTACCTGTTATATTGATTGGTAAGGCGCGATTCAAATGCAAATAAAGTTCTGTGGCAGGTGTAGTTTCGATCAATAATTCCTACATGTTAAAGGGCTCTTTTCAATATGACTTTTGAAGCTAAGAGTCCCACTGAAGTTCAACGTCTTTTTCGTCTCCAATTTCCTACACCTAACCGGGTTTCATGTAAGAGAGCAGTATATAAGAATATGAACAAGCTCAATGTGCATGGGACACTAAGGAACAGACAGCCGGAAACTTCAGGCAGCCCACGAACTGCTAGATCACAAGTGAACATTGCTAGAGTTAGACATGCGTTACAGCAAGACCAAAGATCAGCTCAATCATTTACCCAACATTCCCCAATCAAGCTTCTGCCGGATCGTTCGTTAAGACTTGAATTGGTATCCCTACAAACTATAGTACCGTCATGGACTTTGTTGAATATTAATTAAAAGCAAAAGTTGTCTTTTCAACAATAAATCCTGTCAGCACTTTGCTGATTAGTCGAAATTGAAATGGAAGAAAATCAATCAGCCGTGTGCAGCTACAAAAATGGGTGGTTGTATTCAAATGAGTATAACTTTAGTTTGCTGTGAGCAATGTCAATAATTCTTTTTTTTATTTAGATTTGTAGAATTTGCTCTTTCCAGTGATATTTTTATTTTTAGCAGATTCCTTGTAGATCTCGAGTTACAGCCCCTCAAACATGAGTTTACTTCTTTTTGACTCAGCCTGTATATACAGTTAGGAGGAGATTGATATACTATTTCGGACAATAGCCGAGGTCCAATGCCATTTAACCCTTTTTCTAACGCTCCATGTGTTATGGAGTTACACTTAAGCAAATTCTCGGTACCAAGCGTACCTTTTTCAAGCTTTTTTTTTTTATATATAATAGAGCCTGAAGAAGGTACGCTTGGTACCGAAAATTTGCTAAAGTATAACTGTTTCCCGTCTTCGTTCGTTTTATTATTTATTTACTTCACGGGAGTGTATCCCCAGCAAACACAAAACGTTTTCGACATCATTCGCAAAAGGTTATAAAAGGTTGTCAGAAAACGTTTAAATGTCGGGCTATATAAAGGGTATATTAAGAGTTTAAAACGTTTTCATAAACTTTAAAAACATTTTTGATAATCTACTGCTCAGCAAACAAAAATGTTTTACAGAAAACGTTTAAATGTCGGGTTATATAAAGGGTATAAAAACGTTTTAATAACATTCCAAAAACATTCTTGAAAACTTGATACAAAACATTCTAAACAGAATGTTATTTTGGGGTTGAAAAATATTTTGCGAAAAATGTTTCCCAAGATATTTTCAATAACGTTTTAAAAACGTTTTCATGACCTTTATATAACCCGACATTTAAATTTTATTAAAAGGTTTTGAAAAAACATTTTAAGAACATTTCTGTGTTTGCTGGGTTCAAATATTTTAACATAATGTTATTTAAGTATTGACAAAATATTTGGCAAAAATGTTTGCAAGAATAGTTTACAATAACATTTTTTGAAAACATTTAAAAATATTGTTGTAGTGTGTTTTCATACAAAACGTTTTAAAACATTATCATGACCTTTATATAACCCGACATTTTAATGTTATTAAAACGTTTTTACCTAAACCAAAAGCCAAAATATAACTTAATTAAAACGTTTTTAAAACGTTTTTGTGTTTGCTGGGATCATCCAGATCCAGTTTAAGCTGAGACTATTATACCTCAGAGTTTAAGTATGTGTGTTTTGTCAACCATCTGTTTATAAACGGGATCTATTATAGTTACTCTTACTCTGATCATCTCATTTTACCTGGCTGTAAAAAAGGGTTTCAGAGCATATGACACGCGTACAGGCCTAAAAGAAG
Source organism: Amphiura filiformis (assembly GCF_039555335.1). Taxonomy (NCBI): domain Eukaryota; kingdom Metazoa; phylum Echinodermata; class Ophiuroidea; order Amphilepidida; family Amphiuridae; genus Amphiura; species Amphiura filiformis. The sequence continues at coordinate 180,873 of NW_027305594.1, forward strand.
AAAATCATTATATTATGAACAACATAAATGTGTGTGACAGTTTTGAAAAAAACATACATCCATGTAGAACAATAGAAAGCAAAACAATTTTCAAAAAAGTATAAATATATACCAAAGGGGAAAACAAATGTATATAACCTGGTATATGATATATGAACTTATACCTTTAACCATTTTAACAATATTAAAATCTAAAAAAAGTGGATTTACCCACTTAACCTGGTTTTGCTATTTTGGGCCACATTAATAGTTGTCGTAAAAGCCAAAGGTCTAAAATTCTCTCATTCACGACTGGTCGATGTAAACATTGGCTACTTCTGGCGTTTCCGTGACCTTTACGAAAAATGTTATTTCTTTACTTCCGACCAAAAAAGGTCTAACTTACACCGGGTGTCAGGGGTAGCAGCGTTCACATTGCAACATACGCCTGGCGGATAGCTCGCTACCATTGTCGGACGTACGCCTGGCGGAACTTACGCTGACCATCGTCCACACTGTCACTACTCCTGGCACTGAGTGCCTACCGCTACTCCTAGCAACTTAAGCCGACCAAGTTCCGCCGAGCGTACGTCCGACAATGTGAACACAGAACCCGAAATATTGTTATTGAAAGTATTTAATATTGGATTGCATTTAATAGTAAAGAGCCCATGGCATCTATAAAGAGGACAAAGAAAGGTAAAAAGTGTGATTAAAAGGACTCAAAATGAGATTCAAAATTGACAACTGTTGATAGAAAACAAGACTGCCCCCAACCCCAGATCCCATGCCGGACTACACTGCTGGATTTATTGATTTTATTTAGTCCTACTTCCAAATACAAAACATTACATAACAAATTAATGAACAATAAATGAACAAAATAAGGCCATGAAAGAACATGTAAAGTACATAAAAAGTAGAACATCGATAACCCATGAAAGCCAATATGTCAGGCTTATTTCCAACGGATAAAAAATGGAAAATGCACTGAAATATATAAATCTGGGGCAGCAAAATCATGCAAATAGGACAAAAAGATTATTTTAAAACTGGGAAAAAGCAAGAATGAAAATCTCATTGGAAATTATCTACTGGAAATGTCAATTGTTATCCGTGCCACACCCCAGACCATACATACACGCAATGTCATTACCAACGTAACTATTTCACAAACATGACAAAGGTAAATTAATGTTGTAACTCACCCTCTCGATGAAGGCTGTAGGCCTATATGTTCAATTTGATGAATTTTACTTTTCAAAAGTATAATCAATAGTTCACCAGGAACATCAAACCCGAACTCAGTCACGAGACTCAGTCAGCCGTTATGTTCAGAAATGAGTTTACTGCGTTTGCCTTTATTATGCATGAGTGGTTGCTGAATATTCATAAAAGTCTCAACAAGTCTTTAAAACTAGGTCTACATGTAGCCTCCTAACAAAATGAATACAAATCTTTCCGCTGAAAAAAAACCTCGCAGAATCACAATGTTTTGGTAGCTATTAGCTGCTATTTAATAACCAATAAATAAATGCCATTTCATTTTTAGCAGGATTCGATACCAAATAACTAATAACTAATTTTCGCAAAATCAAGATATGGTAATGGCAAATCACCAGTTAAACAAAAAAGGAAAAAGTTTCGCTACTGGTATTTAAACAGCAGCGTGTAGCCCATCTTATTTTGCAACTTACCAGTCAATTTTACTTGAATCGGTTGACCAATTGCGAAGAAATGAGCAAATACATAATGCATGCGTCAATGCAGTTCATTCCAAGTTTGATCAAAAGACTCTTTTTCATATTCGCTCACCTCTTCCTAAGTTCTGTGTATCTCATTAAATCTAGTCCTGGTATGACGGACTGAATTCATAAGCAAATGTCGACATGGCAACACTGCCAGGAAGAAGAAAAAACCTCCGTAGTTTGTAGTCATTCGCCTGATGATCGTTTAGCAACGTGAAACACAGTGTAGCGAGTCCAATACATACTGTATTGATATACGTGTAATATTTATTTATTTATTTATTTATTATTTATTTAAACTTTCATTACCCAGGGTAGCTCCTTCAATGTCAAACACTGATTTCCAAGGAGGCCCTACATTTACATTGTGAACAAGAAGCATATAATACAGTATTAAATCAGAAAATACAAATATTAATTATAAATGGTGCATGAATGGTGCAATTGGGAAAACATTTAAAACTCAGATTAAAAGACATATTACACTGGTTTTATCAAAAACAACTGCTTAAATTGAGCAATACTCATTTACTTAAAAAATTACATGTACTATCAGTTGGAAGGCTAATCCACAATTTAGTAGCACGTGAAGGAAAAGTTCTTTTACCTGCATCTGCATTAATATTATATGGTGGTTCAAAAAAAGTTAGTTTGACTCCTGGTTCCTTTAGAGTGTATATCATGCATAAAAGTGAACTGAGTGGAAAGGTAACCAGGAGCTATTTCTTTCAAGCATTTGGAGGTAAGTGTTGCCATATAGTTGAACCACCTATCATTTAATTCCATTGAATAGTACTCATCATGTCATCAATTGGTGTTCTGATATCAGCAGAGTCTATTGTGAAGAATTTGGAGAGCTCAACTGAACAGTTTACAGACCAAACAGTATAATGCTGAGCAGAGTGATAGAGTCGAGCAAGCAGTCGAAGTCTACTGAGAAAGGATAAACGACAGAAGCCCCAAAAGCTCCTAACTACGGGAGAGGGAGCGGAAGGAGACGAGGAAGTGGTAGACAAGACCCATGCAGAGAAAGAGGTAGCTACAGGTGTGGAGCATTGGATCATTATAAGGCAAGCTGTCCTCATGCGCTAAGCAGCTCGAGAGGAGGATGGAATCATCCGGGAAACGATTTTCGGCCCAACCTAGAAGACCCGGTCGAAATCGGTAGCGTGGGCTCCGAAAAACCAACAGTAAACAGAAATGCGATCAGCAAAAATCTACAAAAACCGTCAATAAACCCAACCTCTGAAAATGTAGAACGTGGTCGCTCTCTATAGTTGTAGAAGGACACATAGCCAACTGCTCATTGGAATAGTTTGTGGACACGGACTACACTATCAGTCAACATTAATAGGTAAATTTTCACGGGAAAATTTTCTGGACACGTGACCAATGCGTATCAATGTGAGTGTAACCTCGAGCCTGATCTCTGACCCCCGGCGGTGACCTCGCTATATAAGTCCTAGTAATTTTGAATTGGAATAGTATTTTTGACCGCAATTTTGATAGAAATGTGTGCATTGCAAATTTATTGAATATTATGTTATCTTAATTTTTTCACAATATTATCAAAACGTAATTTCAAAAATATCTATCTACGGAGAAAAACATTTATCTACGGAAACTCTTACCATAACATTATTAACTTGCGACAAGTAACTTATTTTGCCTCAAAGGAGGAATTCTTCCTATTCAAATACATTGGAAGAACACCCGCTGTGCTCGGGTCACATTCCATAATGCTAATATGTCTGCGCCCATGGGTGTCACGTGTCCAGAAAATTTTCCCGTGAAAATTTACCTATTAATTCTGACTGACTATTATTTCCTTCCAGATGTATAACAGCATTCCAGTTGACTCAAGGCCTGCTCTTTTTCCCACGAAAGATGCAGTAGAACAAGCAGATGGAAGTCATCTAAAGTCTATAGGATGGGCATCAATGAACGTTCTCATTGGACTCGTTTCTATGTTCACGCCAGTAGTAGTGGCCGAAATGACGAATGACGCTATGTTGTGTATGGATTTCATGTATATGTCAAAATGCACCATTGATCCATATAATGAGCAGTTGAGATTCGGAGACAAGGTTGTGCAATGCAATGTTAAGATATCGAGTACACGCACATTTTGTGCCAAAGTTACCCTCCGTCAGAACATAACCATTCTTCCGGGACATGAGATGCTCATACCTGGAAAAATTAATAAGACTCCGGGAATTGAAGGACTCGGAATCCTAGAACCGGGGAGCAGTAAACTTACAGACGCCGGAGCTGTGCTGGCGAGAGTGGTTGTAGACTTGGATACAACAAAACCTGATTACATCCCCGTCAAAGTATTCAATCCAACCCTGTCAAACCTAACAGTGAAGAAGAATACAGCAATTGAAACAGTAAGCCCTGTAGTAGGTTGGGAGACTGTGAACAAGATAGATCAAGAAAGGAACAAACAAAAGTCGGAGATGAATGTACCAGAGCACCTGCAGACGTTGTATGAAGCGAGCGTACAGGCGTTACCAAAAGAGTACCACGCAGGAGCTGCGAATTTGCTGACGGAATATCAAGATGTATTTTCAACCGGAGATGGTGATCTTGGGAGAACCGGTATTGTCAAACATCGGATAAACACTGGGAATGCTCCACCAATCAGACAAAAACCGAGAAGACTCGCACCCACTATGCAAGCAGAAGCTGACAAGCCAGTTAAAGTCATGTTGAAGAGAGGTATAATTGAGCCACCTGATAGCCCTTGGGCCTCTCCGATTGTCTTAGTCACAAAGGAAGATGGCTCCCGGAGATTCTGCTGAATCAGGCAACTGTTAAAGACTCTTATCCGGTCCGATTCCCCGGATTAAAGAAACATTGGAATCATTATCCGGAGCACAGTGGTTTTCAACACTAGACCTCCGGATTTTGGCAAGTGGAGTTAGATCAAGAAGCTAAGGAAAAATCAGCCTTTGTAGTGCGGAGAGGATTATTCCAATGGACAGTTATGCCTTGCTCCATCGACGTTTGAAAGGCTCATGGAAAATATAATGGCAGGACTTCAATGGGAAAGTCTTCTGATCTACTTAGACGATGTGATAGTGTTCGGCAAGACCATAGGAGAAGAGTTAAACAGATTGATGAGAGTGTTCCAAAAACTCGGACAAGCAAATCTGAAACTAAAGCCTAAGAAATATGTATTATTCCAGAAGAGTGTGCTGTACCTTGGACACGTCATGTCAAGAGATGGTATTGCCACAGATCCGGAGAAGATCCGAGTTATCCAGGAATGGGAAACTCCAAAATGCCTCAAAGATGTGCGTGCCTTTCTAGACTTAGCATCTTAGTACAGAATGTATGTGAAGAGCTTCTGTGATATTGCCAGACCACTAAACCGCTTGACACAAAAGAACATCGCATTCAATTGGACAAATACAGGGTTTCCCAAAACAAAGAGGCCCCTCATTGCGCCCTATTTTTCGTTAGCTTTAATAAACCGAAACAATTATATCAATCGGCTTGCAACTTTTGAAAATATGCTCTTTTAAAGAAACGTACCCGTTTTTCACTCTGTCCACGGAGAAGGTTTGGCTACTTCAAAGATTGAAAAGGAGTACACATACCATGCATGTAATGGGCTTTACCGGTGGGTTTATGGGCAATGGATTTTGTTAATAGTGTCATTAATTTGTGGGTAAAATGGATGCCGAATGGGATTTCTTTTGCTTTACTTGCAATTACTTATTTTTTCTTGGTTATTTAAGCCTTTTTATTATGTTTCTTACTTTCTTACTTTGTTGTTTCTTGCTTTTTTTTTTTATTTAGAACATAAGTCATTTCTCTTTTTAGGATAAAAGGTAGCCCTAAAAGGCTGTTTGGTTTGTCTTTGGTTCTTCTGAAGTGAGTTTACTGTGCTGCTCTGCCCTCTACCTGGTTGCCTCCTTGGCGAATACAGGTTTCAGCCCTGGTCCTCATTGCATCAATTGCGAATGCATTCAGTAATACGTTTGCGAAGATCTTGGATTTTGCCACAAAGGAACAAAATCAAGTGGTGTGAGGTCTGGTGATCGTGCAGGCCACTCCACAGCATGCACCATCCCAAACCACTCTGTTTGCTATCCGTGGACAGAATAAAAAACTGGTACTTTTATTCAAAAGGGCATATCTTCAAAATTTGTGAGCCGATTGAAATCATTCTTTTAGTTTATTAAAGCTAACGATTACAGATTTCTTTATACCAAAATATATTTAACCAACTTGTCAGAAATAGGAAAAAAGAGGGCGCAATGAGGGGCCTCTTTTTTGGGACACCCTGTAGTTGCGAAGAGGCTTTCCTTGCATTGAAGCAGTGTTTAACAACAAACCCTGATTTAGCATATCCGACATACTCCGGCCAATTCACTCTTGACACGGACACCAGTGCATACCGGATAGAAGCTTGCTCTCCCAAGAACAGAACGGTCAGGAAAAAGGAATTCCTGTGTCACTCGAAGAGAGCTACTGGCAGTAGTCTTCTTTGTTAGGTACTTCATTTTTAAATGATCGTCCGCTTTTCCTCCCACCTACATACACTTTAAGTACATATCAGTAGATTTATAAAGTTCACTTCGAGGACTGTTAAATATGAAAATTTAAAACATATCAACTTTTAATAATTTGCCATAAAAATGTGTTTATATCGCCAATTTCAAAAAAATCTAAACTGCTTGATATCAGAAGGGCATTCCTCGTATTCAGAATACAATTCGATATGTCTGATGTGCACTCATGTCCCACAAAAAAATACTGTGCAAACGTTGCAATCCGATCCCTTAAGCCCAATCGAACATATTTCAAATTTTACCCCCCACCCCCACGTATTCATCTTTATTGCGCCATCAGTAGAAACTATATAACATTTACCACACAACCTTATTGTTTATTGAGCCTTAATATTAACAACCACTATCGCTATCGATTCTCATAAATGCATCATGGGAAGGCATGATTTCATGTGATCTAAATACTAGAAAAGTAACCACAGAAAAGCCCAATAGACATATCTTATAAAACCACAAGCATCGCTCTCATTACCAATATAGTTGCATGCATACGTGCCAATGATAGCTGCTTTATCAATTTTTACACAAAGATTTTCATTCACAAAATGACCCCTAATATAAAGCCTTACATGAACTTTGACTCCAAGCTTTGGTACTGCTTATATTAAGCTTGGGCCAGCGGTTCATCTGACCAGCGGTTCATCTGATTTGATGGTCATAGCATGTAATTTAAAGGAGAGGTAGTAATTTTAAGATTTTCATAAAATGACCCCTAGTACCCCTATTTGACCTTTGAAACCATTTTGAATAGTAGTTATATTTAGCTTTAGTAAGTGCTCCTTGTGGCCAAGTATGGTCAAAATCGGTGCGATCATCTGGCACTAGTAGCACGAACCTACTGAAGCAGAAAAAAGAAAGTTGATTTACTGTGGCTTACGAGCTTTTGATTAACCTCAAATCAAAGATAATTTGCATCATATTTAAGCCCAATCGGGGCAATTTTCACATTTGACCTTTCCCATCAGATGAACCTTAGCGTTTCATACTTCCACAAGTGTAATAAGTGCACACCAGTAAATACATGTACAAGTCTCCTACACCCTGGGAGAAAAAAATCAGTGTTTCAAACGAGGAAACGTGCAACACGACTTAATTAAATACATTAGAAAAGGCGTAAAACCCAACTATTAAGCTGGTTTCATACTACCCTGCCGCTTGCTGCTGAGCGGCGTGGCGCACGCGCATTACAGACAAACGGACACAATCAAGGCTTGTCATTGGTTGAAACGCCCTGCCGCTTGCCGCAGCGGCAAGCGGCAGGAAAGTATGCTGGGGGCATTAGGCCCTGGTTCATATTTAATCCTCATTTAGGCCTGGGAAAAATTAGCAGGATCTGACTTTTTATTACGATTTGGCTAAACTTTCAAAATGTGTTACATTTCAGAAACACCAAGCTATTCGTGAGGTGGTGTAGGCTGTATGGGCTATAGGGTGATCTAGTCTGCATTTTTCTGGAAAATGCTGGACCCATATATAATTTCTACAATGGATGTCTTCATCTGACCTTCAACTCGCAGAAACTGAGTCGCTCTGGAGTCAAGAAAACGACGTTTTCCCGGATCCTGTTTGTCAATGGGGCTATTTAATGGTGTGCACCCTAGTGGATCAATTTCTACAAGTTACAGCCCGATCAGAGCAACTTCAAATTTGATCTGACCTTTGCGATTTCATACTCCTCTTACTATCCTGTTTGTCTGTGTTGTGTGATGGCTCTGCTGATCATTCTCTGACGCACTCCCAGGTTAGCAGCTGCTTGATGCTGAGTCAGTCCATCTGCAATCATTTATGTACCGGAGCTGAGTGACCGAGCCAGACGGCAAATTTTCCAAATCTGCTACTAAAATAACATTACCGGGACAATTGCGCGCGAAGAGGAGCTGCCCTACCACTCATATTAATGATTTACATAATAGAAAGGGTGGAAGTATAACTCTCATTTTTGAGATTTGTGATCGTGTTCAAGTTTGAGATTTAAAAAAAAGCAATTTCTAATGGATCTACTCACAGAATGGGTTTGTCGAGATAAAGACAATTTGGAATTTTAATACTAAATGTTCCAAAATGGGCTTAATTTTGGGTCTAAAATAGACCAAAAGGGAGATGCAAATTGTAAATTTTGACACAACATTTCTGTTGACTAAGCAGCGGAGAGGACTGACTTGCCACCCTGCCCTATTGCCAGTGGCGTAGATGGGGATGGGATTGGAAGTATAGTGAATCCGGCACCTTTTGGTGACAAAATCAGTTTATGGTACAAATGCGCGTGAAGCGCGTGAAACAATTACCATATTGAAGCTAAACTGATGAAGTGGTACAAAAGTGGAATCAATTCGTGCAAAATTGGCACTTTTGAAGTTTATACGTCGTATGGCCAAATCTCTCTCTCTCTCTCTCTCTCTCTCTCTCTCTCTCTCTCTCTCTCTCTCTCTCTCTCTCTCTCTCTCTTTCTTTTTCCCTCTCTCTCCCCCTCACTCCCCTCCCTTCCTCTTCCGCTTCCGCTTCTCTCCCTTTTGGGGGATCGCTAGACACACACACACACACACCCGTGGCAACGGCCCTGCATGTAGTGGTCCTTAATCTTTAATCTACCGAAATGTCAGGCTTTTTGCAATAAGGCCTGTTTTAAAATCAAATGAGGCCGAATTAACATTGTTATATAGACAGCCAGTCATCGCCATCACTCAAAAACTGCGTATGCCCTCCAGAATTGACCAGATTTTAGTGACAAGTTTTGGTAGCTTTTGGTCACAAGAGGGCCGAGCGTCGTATCAAACATCGTTGGTTGACTATATCATACAGCCAAAATACAATTGGAGGTTCATTCATTTTTTGTGTCAGTTCCTGCAGAACTGACACCTTTAGTACAGGTTTGACGATCACGTGACAATTCGAATCATCATATCGAAATATCACGTGCTCTGTAAAAATATCAATATCGATACTATTCGTCAATTCAGCCCCAAACCAAATCGCCCACATGCCAATTCGAACCCTGTATATTGATGTACAAAAAAGTTGGCCAAATTTAACTATTTCGTGATTTTCTCCATAACCGTTGTTTTTACACCAAATCTGTATATTTAGATGAATTGATGTCTTGCATTCGGTCACAAACCAATTCGTTGTACTTTGTGCAATAACCCTCTATCTTTTAAACCAAATATCCTAAAGAGTCGTGTGATATGTCGAACTTTTCCTCTGGTCATAAAGAACAAAACAAGTCAGCGTTCGCGTATCTGTACGTAGCCGCAGTTTGTGGCCCTCACAACACGGGCTTCCGGTGAGCTGCCGGTCCTAGGAAATGGAATATTACTGATAAATATATGAAGATGGCAAAATCAGTAAACCAGTTTAAGTTACAAATAAAGAAAAGTGTAATAACAAATTACATCTAATATTTAGGCATTATTTAATGACCTCACCCACCCCCCCACCACCCCCATCTCCACTCCAACTATCAATTTCTCGTGTGAACTGTGGAATGTCTATATGAAATGTTATAAATATTTATATTGGTTCTTTCTTTGCATGTTCTTCTCCTCTTTCTTTTTTTCTTTTATTTGTTACCTTTGTGCAATTGTATGTTGTAACTTAAGGCAGTGTTCGCGGTGCTCGCTTCAGGCCTTTGCGCCTTTTGAGCATCTCCTCATTCAAATGTTGTGTCTTTTATGTTGATTTGAATGAAAATAAAATGATGATGTACGATGATGATGATGTACCATCTCCTCATTCAAATGTTGTGTCTTTTTGTGTTGATTTGAATGAAAATAAAATGATGATGTACGATGATGATGATGTACATCATTTCCTACAGAGTC